>NW_005354385.1:7156346-7161729 GCF_000412655.1 Myotis brandtii | reverse complement strand
GCTGGTCTGGTCGCCACCAACTGCCCCCCCTGCCAGCCTGGTCGCCCCTCATGGCCCCCCCACTGACCTGGTCACTCCATGCAGACTGCTGTTCAGTTGTTTGGTCATCCCTCACTAATCCCCCTGCCAGGCTGGTCGCAGACAGCTATCTTGTGAGGGTGTGAGGGTTAATTTGCATACTACCTTCTTTATTATATAGGATAATGAACTATCAGAAAGAAAAATTAAGAAAACAATCTCATATACTATTGCATCAAGAATAAATACTTAGAAATAAATTTAAATAAGGAGGTTAAAGACATATATTAAAACCTACAAGACATTAATAATGAAAGAAATTGAAGAAGATACAAGTAAGTGGAAGATTATTCTATGCTCATGAAATGGAAGAATTAATATTGTTAAAATATCCACACTACACAAAGAAATCTACAGATTCAGTGCAATCCCTAACAAAACTTCAATGGTATTTATCACAGAAATATAACAAAAGACCCTAAAAATTGCATGGAATCATAAAAGACCCTAAATAGTCAAAGCAATCTTTAGAAAGAACAAAGCTGGAGGCATTATGCCCCGTGATTTCAAACTCTATTACAAAGCTGTAGTAAAACAGTATGGTATTGTTATAAAAGCAGACAAATAGATCTTAGAAAGCCCAGAAATAAACCCATGTATATACGGTAATTTCATTTACAACTAAGGAGCCAAGAATATACAATATGAAAAAGACAGTCTCTTCAGTAAGTAGTAATGGGAAAATCGGATAGCCACATGCAACAGAATGAAACTGCACCCCTATCTTACATCACACACAAAAATGAACTCAAAGTGATTTAAAGACTTAAACACACGACCTTAAATTATAAAACCCTCAGAAGAAAACATAGGCTGTAATCTCCTTAACATAGGTCTTGGTGATAATTTTTTGAATATGACAACAAAAGCAAAGTAAGCAAAAGCAAAAATAAATACATGGAATGACATCAAACTAAAAGACTTTTGCACAGCAACGAAAACTATGTGCTGATGTGCCAGCCCTGCTTGCACCCACATCAAACTAAAAGACTTTTGCACAGCAACGAAAACTATCAACAGATAGAAAAGATAACCTACTGAATGGAAGAGAGTATTTGCAAATCATGTATCTAATAATATCCAAAACATAAAATCCTCACACAACTCAATGGCAAACTAACAAACAATCTTATTTAAAAACTGTGGGCCACAAGGCTGTGGTGGGCACAGGGGTGGGTCTCGGCCCATCCTCTGCGCCCCTGCCCGGCCCCTCCCACCATAGCCCCGGTCCCACCTCTGCTCCCATGTGCTGATGGTGCCAGCCCTGCTTGCACCCATTGACAGCGCGGAGCGATTGGGGCCAGCAGCAGCAGTGGGTACGAGCGCCAGGTGGGACCACCGCATACGGGAGCAAAGAATTTTCAGTAACCACCAGAGGCTCGCCCCGATGACAGCAACAGGCACCCTACCTTGGTCTGGCGCCCCCACTTACCTGCTCTACCATCCCACTATGGCCAACGCACACCAGGTTCCACACTCTGCCGCCTGCTGCCAATGCCCACCATGTTCAGTGCGCGCCCCCTGGTGGTCAGCATACGTCATAGCAACCAGTTGTTCGCTTGTTCAGCTGTTCCGCCATTCAGTCTATTTGCATATTAGGATTTTATATATATAGATGGGCAGAAGATGGATGATTTTGATGTGGTGGATGCCATGATGCATGGCAATCCTGCCTTCTTCATTGATTCATGTGAGCCTAACTTCTTCTCTTGAGTCATCCATGTGGAGAATCAGAAGCACATTGTCATCTTCCCCGTGCATCGATTTGGCATCTTGAGGAGCTCAACTATGACTACAAGTTCTCCACTGAGGATGCTAGCAACAAGCTGCCCTGCAACTGTGGCACCAAGTGTTGCCATCATTCCTTAACTAAAGCCATGGCTACCCACCATGCCATCTTGCCCCTAGCCTGGGGACTTCATAGTCCCTCCCAGAGCATTTCACACCCAGCCTCATATTCAGGTGGATGTGGGCATGCAGATCGCAAGGGCCCTGACTCCACCCCTCCAGCCCACCCAGCAATTATCTTCTTCCTGCCTTGGGGGCCCAGGATGGAGCTAATGTACAAAGGTTTATAAATTTCTTTTTTTCTATGCAAATTTTAGAGGGTTCCCAGGTGGGAACTTCCACAATAAAATCTGTCAGTTTTTATTTGGGGGTGGGGGGGTGGGAGAGATGGCAAAAAATCTGAATAGACATTTCTCCAAAGAAAATATACAGATGGTAATGGGTACATAAAAAGATTATCTACATCATTAATCATTAGGGAAATGCAAATCAAAACCACAAGACTTATCACCTCACACCTGTTAGAATTGCTGTTATCAAAAAGACTAGAAATAACAAGGGTTGGCAAGGACATAGAGAAAAGGGAACCCTTGTGTACTGTTAGTAAAAATGTAAATTGATACAACCACTATGAAAAACAGTACAGAAGTTCCTTAAAAAATAAAAATAGAACTACCATATGATTCAGCAATTCCACCTCTGGGTATTTATCTGAAGAATATAAAAACACTAATTTGAAGAGATCTATGTTCAATAATGCTTCATGTTCACTGCAGCATTATTTACAATAGCCATTATTTACAAGATCCTGATTCAAACTAACCTTAAAATAAATTGAGTGCAACTGGAGAAATTTTATCAGTAACTGCATATTTGATAATTATTAAAGAATTATTAAATTTGTGGACAATAACATAATTGTCATTTTGTTTTTAAAATGAGCCTTTATCTCTCATAAAATATCTCATACTGAAATATTCATAGATAAAACTGATATAATGTCTGGAACTTTCTTCAAATTAATCAGGGGTGGGTGGGGTATAGATGAACCAAAACTGACTATGAGTTGATAATAGTTGAACCTTAATGGCAGATTATGGGGGATTATTTTATCATTCTTTATTTAATTTTTTTTATTGATTTCAGAGAGGAAGGGAGAGGGAGAGAGAGATAGAAACATCAATGATGAGAGAGAATCATTGATCAGCTGTTCCTGCATGCCCCCTGGGGATCGTGCCCACAAACCTGACATGTGCCCTTAACCAGACTTGAACTTGGCACCCTTTAGTCAGCAGGCTGACACTCTATCCATATTCTTTCTATATTTACATATCTTTGACACTTGTATTAACAAGCTAAAGAAGAAAAATCTATACAGCTTTCACTGATTTTATTTTCAAGATTGATTCCTTTCCTCTGCCACATTAGTAATTCCCAGCTAGTTTGTAGAGCATATTAAAAATAATTAATTTTTATTTTATTCCTTCTATTATTAATTTTATCATACCAAAGATAAAAATATGTTGAATATCTATCTATCTTTCTTCAAAAGAATGTGCTAAATTAAATGGAAACCACTACAGGAGCAGCTCCTACCCCTTTCCTTGGGAACCTTGAAATGTATTGAGAAAAATAAATACATAAACCTCTTAGGAAACTGATCCATGACCTTATTAAATAGCAGTTCTCATTTCTTCACAGCATGTTGCATTTAAAGATATGTGACCTACTTGTGAACTATTTCATTAGGCCTACTGTGAAGATTAAATGGGAGTATGTATATGAGGCACTCAGCATCGTGCCCAGAACATAATAAATAAGTCCTCGATAAATGCTGGCTATAAAACCACTAAACTTTAATCCACAGACCTCATTACTAAAACATGCTAACATATTAAGATGAAAATTTAGGAAATGGAAGGAGGAACAATAGACCATAGAGGACAAAGCAAACCATTGCGCAGATTAAACGGCAAGGAGTCCCTGAAAGAAGGTAATTCTGAACTGGAATTTTATTCAAAGGATGGATACAGATTACAAAAGGATATCGCTAACTGGGGATGTTACAAGAGTCAAGGTGAAGCCACCAGCCCTAGCAAATCATATTTAATGCAGTTGTAACCTGAAATAAAGGAGAGTAATGAGAGGTGAAATTGGAGAAGTGGACTGGGGACAGAGAGGCCACATTCAGGAAGATTTGAAGATTAATATTTTAGGGAGACTCCTGAGTTTTCTTCAATGTGAATCAAGTACTCATAGTATTTGACCCCCTCCTCCCCCAGGTTTCTCATTACCGGTTTTCTCATTTCTTCTTTTTGAAGGAAGATTGATCTGTATGGTCAGTTAATTTAAGAATTAAAAGAGAATGGTTATCCTAATTCCAAAACCAGATAAAGACACTACAAAGAAAGAGAATTACAGGCCAATATCCCTGATGAACTTAGATGCTAAATCCTCAACAAAATATTAGCAAATCAGATCCAGCAATATATTAAAAGAACATACACCATGACCTAGTGGGAGGTATTCCAGGGATGCAAGGCTGGTACAATATTCACAAATCAATAGATGTGATACATCACATAAACAAATTGAAAGACAAAAATCACATGATCATATCAATAGATGGAGAAAAAGCATTCGACGAAATCCAACACCCATTTTTGATAAAAACTCTCAGCAAAGTGGGAGGGAGCATATCTCAACATGATAAAGGCCATATATGACAAACCTACAGCAAACATCATACTCAGTGGGCAAAAACTAAAACCAATTCCCATAAGAACAGCGACAAGACGGGGATGTCCACTTTATTCACTCTTATTCAACATAGTACTGGAAGTCCTAGGCATAGAGATCAGACAAGAAGAAATAAAAGGCATTCAAATTGGAAAGGAGGATGGCTTTTTATACACCAATAATAAATTCTCAGAAAGAGAAATTAAACAAACAATCCCATTTACCATTGCAACAAAAAAATTAAGGTACTTAGGAATAAACTTAACCAAGGAGGCAAAAGACCTGCACTCAGAAAACTACAGGACATTGAAAAAAAGAGATAGAAGACAAAAGCAAGTGGAAGAATATACCATGTTGATGGATTGGTAGAGTCAACATCATTAAAATGTCCATACTATCCAAGGCAATTTACAGATTTAATGCAATTCCTATTAAAATACTAATAGCATATTTCACAGATCTAGAACAAATACTCCAAAAATTTATATGGAATCAAAAAAGACCCCGAATAGCTGCAGCCATCTTGAGAAAGAAAAACAAAGTTAGAGGAATCACAATACCAGATTTCAAGTTATATTACAAAGCCACTATAATCAAAACAGCCTAGTATTGGCACAAGAACATATAGATCAATGAAACAGAACAGAGACCCTAGAAATCAACCCAAGCCATTACGCTCAATTAATATTTGACAGAGGAGGCAAGAGCATACTATGGAGTCAAGAGAGTCTCTTCAATGAATAATGTTGGGAAAATTGGACAGATACATGCAAAAAAA
>NW_005354385.1:7155126-7155933 GCF_000412655.1 Myotis brandtii | reverse complement strand
TGAGTGTGGCTCTTCCACAAAATACCACGTGCGGGCGCGCATGTACTGTGCGATTGAAACTTTGTGACCCATGCGCAGAAGTGGGTATTTTGTGGAAGAGCCACACTCATGAGCCAAAGAACCGCATGTGGCTCGCGAGCAGCAGTTTGCCGACCACTGTCCTACGGCAAAGGAAACTGAGGAGAAAATAAACAAATGAAACTACATCAAAAAATAAAAAGCTTCTGCAGAGCAAAAGAAACCATCAACAAAACGAAAAGAGAGTCCACTGTATGGGAGAACATATTTGGCAATGATACATCTGATAAAGGGTTAATATCCAAAATATATAAGGAACTCATCCAACTTAACAAAAGGAAGACAAACAATCCAATTTAAAAATGGGCTAAGGACCTAAATAGACACTTCTCCAAAGTGGACATACAGATGGCCAAGAGACATATGAAAAAATATTTATCAAAGTCACTGATTAAACTAAAACGACAATGAGGTATCACCTCACACCTGTTAGAATGGCTGCCATCAATAAATCAACAAAAGTTTTGGTGAGGATGTGGAGAAAAGGGAACCCTAAACACTGCTGGTGGGAATTCAGACTGGTGCAGCCATTATGAACAACAGTATGGAGTTTCCTCAAAAATTTGAACGTGGAACTGCCATTTGACCCAGTGATCCCACTTCTAGGAATACATCCTAAGAAACCCGAAACACCAATCAGAGTGTATGCACCCATATGTTCATAGCAGCATAATTTGCAATAGCTAAGATCTAGAAACAGCCCAAGTGCCCAGCAGTAGATGAGTGGAT
>NW_005354385.1:7154685-7155007 GCF_000412655.1 Myotis brandtii | reverse complement strand
AGATCTAGAACAAATACTCCAAAAATTTATATGGAATCAAAAAAGACCCCGAATAGCTGCAGCCATCTTGAGAAAGAAAAACAAAGTTAGAGGAATCACAATACCAGATTTCAAGTTATATTACAAAGCCACTATAATCAAAACAGCCTAGTATTGGCACAAGAACATATAGATCAATGAAACAGAACAGAGACCCTAGAAATCAACCCAAGCCATTACGCTCAATTAATATTTGACAGAGGAGGCAAGAGCATACTATGGAGTCAAGAGAGTCTCTTCAATGAATAATGTTGGGAAAATTGGACAGATACATGCAAAAAAA
>NW_005354385.1:7153559-7154341 GCF_000412655.1 Myotis brandtii | reverse complement strand
TATGTAATACTTTCAACAATAAAAAATTATTTTTTAAAAAAGGGAATGCTTGGTGCAGCTCTGCCCTTTCCTCTTCCCCTGCCCTTCAGAAGCTGCCCAGAGGCACATAATATTGTGCTCTTCACATGAAGAGTCCTGTCCTGGTCCTGGACTGCTTAGGGGTAGACAGGATCTAGTGACCCTCACAAAGCTATGCTCCTAAAGTTAGCCATTAACAGTATTGTTATAATTATAGGAAGGTGATGTGTGGTCTTCATCTACCACCCTTTTGTCTTATTTAACACTAGAGGCCCAGTGCACGACATTCGTGCACTCAGGGGCGTCCCTCAGCCTGGCCTGTGCCCTCTCACAGTCTGGGAGCCCTCGGGGGATGTCCGCCTGCTGACTTAGACATCGCTCTCACAGTCTGGGACGCCTCACTCCTTACCACTGGCCTGCAGCGGAGGCGGGAGAGGCTCCTGTCACTGCTGCTACGCTTGCCAGCCATGAGCCTAGCTCAGGACTTCTGGTTGAGTGGAACTCCCCCCTATGGAAGCACACTGACCACCAGGGGGCAGCTCCTGCATTGAGCATCTGCCCCCTGGTGGTCAGTGCGCATCATAGGGACCAGTCATTCTGCTGTTCAGTCGATTTGCATATTGGCCTTTTATTACATAGGACCAGTGGCCCAGTGCACGAAATTCGTGCACAGGAGGAGGGTGTCCCTCAGCCCAGCCTGCACCCTCTCCAATCTTGGACTCTTTGGGGGATGTCGACTGCTGGTTTAGGCCTGATCCCAGGAT
>NW_005354385.1:7149582-7150200 GCF_000412655.1 Myotis brandtii | reverse complement strand
GGCTCCTGGCAGCCACTTTGCCAAAGGTTCCTCTACCTTCAGGCTCTCTCCTCAGACGCCCGGGAGCTTGGCTTCCGCGGCCCAGCCCTTCGGTGGCTCCCTGCAGCCCAGCTCTACTCAGCTCTCCCACCACCCACCTGTCAGGACGCTGCCAGGCGCCTTGCTGCGGGCAGTGTGGTTCTGGGGCAGGGGCTGGGGTGTGGGGAGCAGCTCCAGTAAAGTTTAGTAAACCCCAGGCCCCCAGCCCCTCCTTGAGCTGAGCTCAGGGCAGGCTGGGGGTGTGGGTTCCAACACTGCAGCTGCGGAGGCCCCGCCCGCCCAGGGCCTCACACAGGGATCCCTGCTGAGGGCATGGTTTAGGTGGCTTGTTCACGCAGCCAAGCCCCCCGCCGCCCAGGGCCACACACAGGGGTCCTGGCTGGGGGTATGGTTTAGGCGGCTTGTTTGCGCAGCCAAGCACCCCCCCCCAACCCCCGCCGCTCAGGGCCGCACACAGGGGTCCTGGCTGGGGTTGTGGTTTAGACGGCTGTTCGAGCCGCCAAGTCCCCTGCCACTCAGGGCCGCACACTGGGGTCCCGGCTGGCGTTGGGGCTTAGGCACCACATGGGCCTGACGGCA
>NW_005354385.1:7108843-7148495 GCF_000412655.1 Myotis brandtii | reverse complement strand
GCTGATCCCACCCGGCAGGGTCACAGATCCAGGTCCTGGGACCGCGGACAGCCTCAAGCATTGCCGCCCCACTCGTGAGAACATGGATCCAGGTGCCAGACTGCGGACAGCCTCAAGCACTGCCCCCGCCTGGCAGGGTCACAGATCCGGGTCCCAGACCGCAGACAGCCTTGCCTGCTGCCGCCTGCCTTCAGTATGCAAATTAGCCGCCATCTTGTTGCTTCAGGGTGGGGGTCCCCACTGGGGTGCCTGGCCAGTCTGGGTGAGGGGCTGAGGGCCGTTTTCAGGCTGGCGGGCGACTGAAGCTCCAAACCTCTCCTTTTTTTCTTTTTTTTTTTATTCTGGCATTTATTTACCTTCTATGGCTGTCACTGGAGCTGGGAGCCGGCTTTCTCTCTGAGGCTCGGCTGCTGAAAGCAGGTTTCTGGCCTTTGTTTTCTGTATTCGAAACAATGTTGCGACTCCAGCTCTGAGATCCCGGCTGACTGACAGGAGGTTTCTGGGGTTTTGTTTATCTTCTATAAATGTTACAATGTTTCCAACTGAAGCTCAGAGGCCGGCAAGGCAGGCGGGGAACGTTGGAGTCCTCTGTCACTGAAGGAAGCAAGCCTCCCTGTTCGCATCAGCTGCCTGGCTGCCGGTCGCCATCTTGGCTGAGAGTTAATTTGCATATCTCCCTGATTAGCCAATGGGAAGGGTAGCGGTTGTATGCTAATTACCATGTTTCTCTTTTATTAGTGTAGATTTTGTTTAGGATGTGGGTTGAGAAGAGGATGCTAATTATAGGACCAGCTCAAAGACTTCATTAATAATATAAGCATAGGAACACACTAATGATCCTTCAATTGATAAAAAAAAAAGAAGAAAATAACTTCAAGTAAATTATCCCAGTTGTTTTTGTGAAAGAAGCAGATAAGAGCTAATTAAATTAATCTAGTTATAGAAAACAAGGATTGGGCCTCTAAGCACCTGTCTTCTGAGGCAGAGGCTGGCAAATTTTTTCAGATAAAGGGCCAGATAAAAACATCTTAGGTTTTTCTGGACCACCTAATGGTCTCTGTTGCATTTTTTAACCCTTTAAAATGTAAAAACCTGCCCTGCTGGTGTGGCTAGGTTGGTTGAGCATCAACCTATGCACCCAAGAGGTCAGCCATTTGATTCCTGGTAGGAGCACATGCCTGGGGTGTGGGCTCAATTCCCAGTAGGGGGCACAGCCAATAGATATTTTTATCTCTCTCTCCCTCTCCCTTGCTCTCTCTCTAAAATTAATAAAAACATACTAAAAAATAAAATGTAAAAATTACTCTTAATTTGTGGGCAGCACAAGAAAAGGTCATATGGAAAACAGACTGTGGGCCAGATTTGGCCGAGTCATAGTCGGCCAACCTCTGCCAAGAGATAATTTCTTTGAACAGGGATTATATCCTTGCAAAAATTATAAAACAAATTCCAATACATAACGATTAGCCAATATCTATCCATCAATGAAATTGCTTAGTTAAAACACTCCAGGGCTCTGGCCTTGACTTACTAACAGTTGCAGTTTCTCAGATGTTACTTTAGGCCCCTACACATAATGTACATACATGTACATTCATAGAACCACAATGGTTATTATCAACATAGCCTATAATTTTGGAGGCTTTGCATGTACATTGCTCTACTGGGAAAGCTTCACCCTTCTCGTTGCTGACTAATGTCAAACACTGCCTTATGTGGCATTATGCTGCTAAAGAATTTCACCTGCTGGTTTAAAATAAAAGTGAAAAAGACTAAACACCATGTCAGAAAAGAGGAGGCAGACAGGAATAACATTTATAGTATTAACTAGAGGCCCAGTGCACAAACTCGTGCATGGGTGGGGTTCCTCGACCTGGCAGGTGATCAGGGCTGATCAGGGTGGTTGGCCAGGGGGAGGGGCCACAGGAGGTTGGCCAGCCAGGCGGGGGAGGAAAGGGGCCGCGGGAGGTTGGCTGTGGGGGCGCACTGATCACCAGGGGGCAGCTCCTGCCTTGAGTGTCTGCCCCCTAATGGTCAGTGTGCGTCATAGTGACCAGTCGACCAGTCATTCAGTCATTTGGTCACTTAAGCCTATATATATATAATTTTATACTGCCAACAATGTCCTCAGTACAGATAAACTGTTTTATATCAAACTGGATATACATCATTCAATTCTTCATATTTCCATTCATGTAAATTTAAAACTCAGTCTCACTTTTTGCACAACTATAGTTACTGCATCTGTAAAAAGTTTGGATAGTAAAGAATCCAGCAAAGGATGTCCCAGAGGTGGACATTTTATTTTTAAACTGTAGGTTTTCTATGGGATTTGAACCCTGCAAAATTTCTGAGTTTTTATTCTTCTCTCAATCTAATAACTCATTTGAAGAAACTGAATTTCTCCTTCCCTTTAAAATTCACCCTTGAGCTGAGACCAAGATTAGAGATATTTCATATTAAAGAAAAGAAAACTATTTGGAAGGTAAAGAAAAATGAACAGAGGATCTTTCTAACACAAAGCTTTTGTAACCTTCATAAATATATAGAGATGCATATGTATAGTTTCTCTACCTTATGTGTTGTAGAGCGCAAGGAACACCACCTTTTGTAAAATGAATAGACTATTTTTTAAGAGTAGTTTTAGGTTTGTAGGAAAGATGGGGTTAGGTGGGGAGAGATTAACCAAAGAATTTGCATAACCCATGGACACAGACAATAGTGTGGTGAAGGCTTGGGGGAGGGGAGGTGGAACAGAGGCAGAGGGGAGGGGGTCAATGGGGAAGAAAAATGGGGACATCTATAATACTTTCAACAATAAAGATAAAATTTTTAAAAAAGAAAAGAAAATTGAGGTGAAAGTAAAAAGAATTCCTATATACCTCCTCTACTCCCACCAAAACACACACAGCTTCCCCTACTATTAACATCTTACATTAGTGTGGGGCATTTGTTAAAATTGATAAGTAATATTGTTATATTATTACATGAAATCCTAATTTACATAAGGGCTCACTCTTTGTGCTGTAAAGTTCTATGGGTTTTGAGAAATGCATAATGGCTTATACCCATTATCTTATCAGACAGAATAGTTTCACTGCCCTAAAAATGCCCTGCGCTCCACCTATTCCTCCCTCCCCTTCTCCCCATGAGTCCCTGGCAATCACTGACCTTGTTACTGTCACTTTAGCTTTGCCTTTTCCCAAAATGCTGAAGAGTTGGAATCATATGATATGTAGGCTTTTCAGATGGGCTCTTTCACTAAGCAATATGCATTTAAGGTTCCTCCGTGTCTTTTCATGGTTTGAGAGCTCATTTCTTTTTAAAAGCAGAAAAGGTAATTCTCAAAGTAGTTAAAGTGTCACCAAAAGGCATTTGTTCAGGTATGTTAAATAATTCTGGATGAACAGGTGAGTTTATTAGAAGAGTATGTATTTACCTGCCAAAAGTTATTTTCACAGATACAAAAAGTTGCCACACAATTTTGCTGGATAAATTTCCAAATATAACAGCACCCCCCCACTCCAAAAAATGAGAAGTGGCAGAAATACAGTTAATGTACATTGTCTCTCACTCCAGGTTCTGATCAAAGCCAGGCACCCACCACCAGAGCAGAAAGACATAAAGGAGATAAAGGTACCGGCCTATTTTCACATATGTGTCTGCAAATATGCACAAATAGGCTCAAGAAATGGGAATATGACCCATTTTCAATTATGTCTGTGCTACTGGAGGCCCCACCTTCTGGTAAAGGAGCTCCACTTTGTGCAGCTTGCATCTCAGCAGATGTTGCTGGAACAAGCAAAGGGCACTAGTCCCTGCTCTGTGATTTCAACAAGTCACTTTCCCTCTGTGAGCTTCAGAACCTGCATGTGTAGCAGGGAGAAAACAGATAAGAGCTAATTAAATTAATCTAGTTATAGAAAACAAGGATTGGGCCTCTAAGCACCTGTCTTCTGAGGCAGAGGCTGGCAAATTTTTTCAGATAAAGGGCCAGATAAAAACATCTTAGTTTTTTCTGGACCACCTAATGGTCTCTGTTGCATTTTTTAACCCTTTAAAATGTAAAAACCTGCCCTGCTGGTGTGGCTAGGTTGGTTGAGCATCAACCTATGCACCCAAGAGGTCAGCCATTTGATTCCTGGTAGGAGCACATGCCTGGGGTGTGGGCTCAATTCCCAGTAGGGGGCACAGCCAATAGATATTTTTATCTCTCTCTCCCTCTCCCTTGCTCTCTCTCTAAAATTAATAAAAACATACTAAAAAATAAAATGTAAAAATTACTCTTAATTTGTGGGCAGCACAAGAAAAGGTCATATGGAAAACAGACTGTGGGCCAGATTTGGCCGAGTCATAGTCGGCCAACCTCTGCCAAGAGATAATTTCTTTGAACAGGGATTATATCCTTGCAAAAATTATAAAACAAATTCCAATACATAACGATTAGCCAATATCTATCCATCAATGAAATTGCTTAGTTAAAACACTCCAGGGCTCTGGCCTTGACTTACTAACAGTTGCAGTTTCTCAGATGTTACTTTAGGCCCCTACACATAATGTACATACATGTACATTCATAGAACCACAATGGTTATTATCAACATAGCCTATAATTTTGGAGGCTTTGCATGTACATTGCTCTACTGGGAAAGCTTCACCCTTCTCGTTGCTGACTAATGTCAAACACTGCCTTATGTGGCATTATGCTGCTAAAGAATTTCACCTGCTGGTTTAAAATAAAAGTGAAAAAGACTAAACACCATGTCAGAAAAGAGGAGGCAGACAGGAATAACATTTATAGTATTAACTAGAGGCCCAGTGCACAAACTCGTGCATGGGTGGGGTTCCTCGACCTGGCAGGTGATCAGGGCTGATCAGGGTGGTTGGCCAGGGGGAGGGGCCACAGGAGGTTGGCCAGCCAGGCGGGGGAGGAAAGGGGCCGCGGGAGGTTGGCTGTGGGGGCGCACTGATCACCAGGGGGCAGCTCCTGCCTTGAGTGTCTGCCCCCTAATGGTCAGTGTGCGTCATAGTGACCAGTCGACCAGTCATTCAGTCATTTGGTCACTTAAGCCTATATATATATAATTTTATACTGCCAACAATGTCCTCAGTACAGATAAACTGTTTTATATCAAACTGGATATACATCATTCAATTCTTCATATTTCCATTCATGTAAATTTAAAACTCAGTCTCACTTTTTGCACAACTATAGTTACTGCATCTGTAAAAAGTTTGGATAGTAAAGAATCCAGCAAAGGATGTCCCAGAGGTGGACATTTTATTTTTAAACTGTAGGTTTTCTATGGGATTTGAACCCTGCAAAATTTCTGAGTTTTTATTCTTCTCTCAATCTAATAACTCATTTGAAGAAACTGAATTTCTCCTTCCCTTTAAAATTCACCCTTGAGCTGAGACCAAGATTAGAGATATTTCATATTAAAGAAAAGAAAACTATTTGGAAGGTAAAGAAAAATGAACAGAGGATCTTTCTAACACAAAGCTTTTGTAACCTTCATAAATATATAGAGATGCATATGTATAGTTTCTCTACCTTATGTGTTGTAGAGCGCAAGGAACACCACCTTTTGTAAAATGTATAGACTATTTTTTAAGAGTAGTTTTAGGTTTGTAGGAAAGATGGGGTTAGGTGGGGAGAGATTAACCAAAGAATTTGCATAACCCATGGACACAGACAATAGTGTGGTGAAGGCTTGGGGGAGGGGAGGTGGAACAGAGGCAGAGGGGAGGGGGTCAATGGGGAAGAAAAATGGGGACATCTATAATACTTTCAACAATAAAGATAAAATTTTTAAAAAAGAAAAGAAAATTGAGGTGAAAGTAAAAAGAATTCCTATATACCTCCTCTACTCCCACCAAAACACACACAGCTTCCCCTACTATTAACATCTTACATTAGTGTGGGGCATTTGTTAAAATTGATAAGTAATATTGTTATATTATTACATGAAATCCTAATTTACATAAGGGCTCACTCTTTGTGCTGTAAAGTTCTATGGGTTTTGAGAAATGCATAATGGCTTATACCCATTATCTTATCAGACAGAATAGTTTCACTGCCCTAAAAATGCCCTGCGCTCCACCTATTCCTCCCTCCCCTTCTCCCCATGAGTCCCTGGCAATCACTGACCTTGTTACTGTCACTTTAGCTTTGCCTTTTCCCAAAATGCTGAAGAGTTGGAATCATATGATATGTAGGCTTTTCAGATGGGCTCTTTCACTAAGCAATATGCATTTAAGGTTCCTCCGTGTCTTTTCATGGTTTGAGAGCTCATTTCTTTTTAAAAGCAGAAAAGGTAATTCTCAAAGTAGTTAAAGTGTCACCAAAAGGCATTTGTTCAGGTATGTTAAATAATTCTGGATGAACAGGTGAGTTTATTAGAAGAGTATGTATTTACCTGCCAAAAGTTATTTTCACAGATACAAAAAGTTGCCACACAATTTTGCTGGATAAATTTCCAAATATAACAGCACCCCCCCCCTCCAAAAAATGAGAAGTGGCAGAAATACAGTTAATGTACATTGTCTCTCACTCCAGGTTCTGATCAAAGCCAGGCACCCACCACCAGAGCAGAAAGACATAAAGGAGATAAAGGTACCTGCCTATTTTCACATATGTGTCTGCAAATATGCACAAATAGGCTCAAGAAATGACCCATTTTCCCATTTTCAATTATGTCTGTGCTACTGGAGGCCCCACCTTCTGGTAAAGGAGCTCCACTTTGTGCAGCTAGCAGATGTTCCCGCCCCTGACTCAGAGCCATTGTAAGGATAAAAGGAGATTGAAATGAATACAGACAACAAAGGTGATGTAGCTGAAACACTTCCAAACCTCTCAAAGGTTTACTCTGTTGCTGTTATAATAATGTTAATGATGTTATATAGACTCTCCTTCACTGCCCCCCGCCCCTGACTCAGAGCCATTGTAAGGATAAAAGGAGATTGAAATGAATACAGGAGACAAAGGTGATGTAGCTGAAACACTTCCAAACCTCTCAAAGGTTTACTCTGTTGCTGTTATAATAACGTTAATGATGTTATTTGATAGACTCTCCACCACAACCCCATCAGCACCCCTGGCTCTCATTCTAGATAAGATGGCATCAGGAGGGACATCATAAAGGAATCTGCTTAAATAGGGAAACAAGAGACCTTGTAAACCAGAAAGTAAATAAGCATCATAGGAAAGGACAATAACTTATACCTCAGAAAAAGAAAGTGTCAAAAAAAACCTTTCTGAAGGAAAAGGTGTTGTAGTTGCAATGTGTACACCAGGTGAACCACCAGGCTTCTAAGGTAGCAGACCAGTCTGCGGCAGAACACACTGCCTGGGGACTGAAGGGCAAGGAGGTAGCACAGCCTAAATGTCTTCTACAGAACACTCTTTCAGAGCAGCAAGAAAAGGAGAGCATCCTGCTGAATAGTGAGTGTGCTATACCTGATTTCTTCCCATTACTCTAGCTACAGAATTGTAACTGGCCAAACAGAGGGACACTGTTGAAAGCAATACTCTCCCTAAGAGAAATGGACTCTGATCATTCAAGATAGTCACATTAACTATACAAAATTAATTCCCTTCCTTTGACTTTATTTGGTAGGGAGCATTACGAACAAATGACAACAGAAGAAGAGCAAACTGTTCAGAAACCATCCCCCCATTCACCCTCTCCACCCTCCAATCATTGTTAGACCAGAAGGAAGATTTATATTTGGAGTCTAGATCTACGATATTTAGGAATGGACAAACAAATCAAAGGCTTAACAGATCAAGGAGAGAGCCCAGCAAGCACCAAACATGCCAGGGTGATATGTTACTTGGTGTATGCCTACATCAAAAATATATAACTTTACCCTCAAATGCACATATGTATAACCAAACCAAATACTGGATTGGAGGCAAACACTGACAGTCTAAAAATGGCTTTTAAAACAAAGGTAAGAGTCCTAGTCAAAATGGAACAAGTTCACACTTGAATAAACCATCTGCATACCAAACACAGAGAAATAATAGAGCATTGATATAAAAGGCAAAAGACAGAGTCAGACACAAAACCTAGATAAACGTATTTTTCTAGTGGAAATAGAACAAAAACACAAAGCAGAAAAAAGAGCTGAGGCCCTGGACCTCTCGAATTCTGGCAGGCAGCGACTGCTACAAGTTCAGCCGTTATCATTTCAGAGGGTTAACAAGTACTCCCTGGGAAGGAGGGACCTGCAGCCTGGCTCATTGTTTGAAGACAGGAGTTGAAGGTGCCATATAAACAGAATCACCAGAAAGGTGGCTAAATGAAAATTGCTACCAACTACCACCTGTGGCTATAGTTTTGAGCAAGCTGTGAGATCAGAAAAGTACAAGGTCATAGAGAGCATATAAAGATCAGGAAATCAATCAAGCCACCCACTGACTCTATGACTAAATCTGAAATACCATATCTCATGGGACAGGATCCCTAAAATGACATAAGGGCTAGGGGAAAAGAATAAATGAGAGGAGATAGAGCAAAACTTCCCATGTAAAACAAAACTATGGATAATATTACAGGAAGATGAACTCACGGCATGATTTTATGAAATAGTTTGACATAGGCTTTAAACTTATTCTCAGGGTGCTCAAAAAATAAATAAGGAATAACTTGCATTTAGAAAAGAATTTATGATAAAACAGGGGAAAACAAAGCAAGTACAGAAGGAAATGAAAAAACACAAAGATATTTTTGAAAAGAAAAATATGGTCAGTGAAAAAAAATATTAATAGACATGATAAAGTTAAGAAGACCCAGTAAGAGATAAAATAGACATCTAGAGAATTAGAAGTAATATGAAAATGTAACAGCTAAATTCAATTGACTCCATAGAAAATAAAATTAGAGACGTGGAAGTCAAATTGAGAACCTCTCTTAGAATGTGCAAGAAAAGATAAAAAGGGTAACGGAAAGATAAGACACTCATACCGCAGAGATGCAATATAACAACTATGTGAAGGGTCACTAATGATGGGAACAGAGGAGCACACAAAGAACACTTTCTGGCTTGGAAAAAGGGCAAGTATGCGAAGTACAAGGACTCACCACTTCCCACACAAAGTCAAACGGGGCTCTCACTGGGCTAAAATCAAGGTGTCCACAGGCTGTCTTCCTTTCTGGAGGCTCTGGTGGAGAATCTGTTTCCCTGCCTTTTTCAGCTTCTAGATGCCACCCACATTCCTTGGTTTGGGTCCCCTCCCACCCTTCCTGTCTTCACAGCCAGCAATGGCAGACCAAGTCCTCCCATCTCAGCACATCACTCTGACCAGTCTTCTGCCTCCGGCTTCTGGCTTCTACTTCTAAGAACATTTATGATGATTTAGGGCTCAACTGGATCATCCAGAGTAATCTCCCTATTTTAAAGTCAGCTAATTAGCAAGCTGAATTGCCCTTTGTCATGTAAAATAACAGAGTCACAGGTTTCAGGGATTAGAAAGTAGATATCTTGAAGGTGGGGGTTGGGGAGGATTATTCTGCCTACTACAGCCTCCTAACGGAGTTTGCTTAATTATATTTCAGAATCTATACTCATGCCAAACCTGATTCAATTTACCTGATACTCTCCTAAACATCTCAGCTACTTTCTACTTAGTCCTTCTGAGAAGGCTAAAAGGCTAATTCCAATGTAACCCTGATATTTGGGGTGTGTGTGTGTGGGGGGGGTGTTAGCAATCTGAATCAGTGCCAGCAAGCCCAGTGTACATTCTTGATAACCTATAATTAAGTCACTGCCCCTTTCCTCCACAAACTGGTCTTGCAAGACCTGTTACCTAAAGGCTTACATATTACAGAGGCCATAAACCATGACACAGCCCCCGGAGCGGGGTTATCAGCACTGGCGCCAGGCCAGGCCCTTAGATATGATCTCAAGATCCTCATCCCAAAACATGGGGCTTTTTGCAAAGCCCGAGAAAGGTCCGGAAGTCCTGTCCCACATTTGGGGTACAAAGAAACCAAAAGGGAATAAAAGAGGGGCTTCCACCATATTGGTTTGCTCAGAATTTGAGAGGCAACCTCCTCTGAGTCTGCCGGCATAATAAAGCTGTGTAACTCCATTTCTCTAAACGTTGCTTGGTTTTTCTCTGGTCTTCTATAACACTTCAACATCCAGCCTAAAATTTTTCTCCATTATGAAACCTTTCCTGCTACATCCACAATCCTCTTCCCTCCTTAAACTAATGATCTAAACCAAACATTCACACAATTTTTTAGAACAATAATTTTTTAATTTACCATGATGCTTTTATAAATCATGTGTATTTTATCCCCAAATAAACTTTAATCTATATGGAAAAAAATATGTTCACAAAGCACTTATAATAATACCAGAGGCCCGATGCACGAAGATTCGTGCAAGAATAGGCCTTCCTTCCCCTGGCTGATGGCACCGCCTTCGCTCTGGCTGGAGCTGCCTTTCCTCTGGCCCGGAGCCGCCTTTCTGCCTTCCCATGCTGCCCAGAGGCCCCGAGCAGCTGGGTTGGTGCAGAACACCTGCATTGTCGCCATGGCGATGATGCAAGCATCCTGCCCCGCCCCTGGCCGCTCAGCGCCTGTGTATGCAAATTAACCCACCAATTTTTGTTGGGTTAATTTGCATACTCACTCCTTATTGGCTGGTGGGCATTGCAAAGGTATGGTCAATTTGCATATTTCTCTTTTATTAGTGTATATGAGTAAACTATTATTAAATGGCATAGAGTTTTTAAAAAACAGAAAGCAAAAATGATTATACAGTAACATCTAATCATTGAAGAAAATGTTGAGAAATATGATTGCATTGTTAACAAAATTACCTCATAGTATGGAATTAAGGTATTTATCTCTTTTTATTATAATAGTTGTTTTTCTGAATCTTCTGCATTGTGGCAGATGTGGTCTATATCCTGTCTGCCCACTTCTAAATTCATCTGCAGCTACTGTAAATAATTGCCAAACTGCTACCAGATCCAACTTCAAGGCCTCAAGACTTCTCTGGCCAAGGGTTTTCTCTGGCTTACTTTGAGGCTGCTTAACTCACATGCAAAATCTCCTAGAAAGGCCAGGGAACAGTAAGAGACAACCCACAACCAATGAAGGATGAAAGTTAGGGAATAAACACCCCAGCTTCCCTGTCCCATAGTACAGTCTACACCAAGCATGTCAAACTCACAGCTGGCGGGAGTTTGACATGCTTGGTCTACACAGTTCTCCAGAGGCTCCCACTGGGATTGCGCCACAGTTGCCCACAGCCATAATTCATTCACACTTTATTGACTTTCCCTTTCTCCATTGCGTTACTTTTATATCCTGGAATTACTTTCTGTGTAAACCATCTTCTGTAGGAAAATAGTTCGGCTGTGGCACCTGTCAATCTTGTAGGTATCCATACAGACAAAGACTTGAACCTCAACTTATCAGAGTCTTGGTGGAACACTTTGTATTCCAAATAGACCTCAAGAGGATGGGAGGTCTTTAAGGAGCTGATATGAGGCCATCTCCCACTCGCCTCCCTATCAGCTATCACAGGCTGATTTCTCATCACTTCCTACATTTGGATGAGGTGTGGGAACTTCTGCCTTGGCCCCCTCAGAATAGAGTTGTAGAATGTAAAACCAGCCATTAGTAGACTAGACCTGGTCTACAAGTCCTGTTGTAGTCTTCTGGGTCCTTTTGCTTCAGTGTGCGGGACAAGGATCAAGGGGAGTAGGCCCCTTTGGCTTATTCTTCATTTTGCTATCTGTGTAAGTATCCACCTGTATATTTTTTAAGTGGCTCTACCATTTGAATTGTCAGGCCTTAGTTTTGACCT
This sequence comes from Myotis brandtii, assembly GCF_000412655.1. Taxonomy (NCBI): domain Eukaryota; kingdom Metazoa; phylum Chordata; class Mammalia; order Chiroptera; family Vespertilionidae; genus Myotis; species Myotis brandtii. Next base: position 7,136,663 of record NW_005354385.1, on the reverse strand, counting down.
CTTTGTATATGTCAGCTGGACATTCGCATCCAAGTCCTAGTCTCAGGCTCTGCATTTGCAGGAATTGAAACTAAGATAAGCAAATATTGCTTCTATAATTGGTCACAATATGACTTTAAATCAGAAATATGGATATAAACATAACATACTATATATAAATTTGAACTGGTAGAGAGTCTATGTAAATGTGTGAAAGCAAAAAAAGACACCCCCGCCAAAAATAAATAAATAAATAATCTCCAAAATGTAAATAATAATTACATCTAAGAAGAGGGATTTTCATTATTTTTATTTTTTCTTTCTACTTTTCATAGTTTCTAAACTTTCCATCTTGGGCATTATTTCTTTTATAATTTAAACAACCTATTTTTTTAATTAAATTGGGAAGAATATTTAAAATACACATGGCAAGTTTTTATCTTTATATACAAGTGTTTTTATATATCACCATGTAAAATAAAAGTAGACAAAAATGTAAATATTCTAAAGTAAAAGCAGTAAATACTCTAAAATAACAGTAGACAAACAAGCTATTCACAAAAGAAGTATAGATGGGTAATGAACATGTGCAGGAAAGTTCAAACTTAACCAAAGCATTATTATTCAAATACTCACAAATTAATGAAAACAATGAGGTGCCACTGTTTGCTTTTAAATTGGAGAATTAGATGATAATATATGATGCAGTGAAATAGGCACTCATATACTCGTATTAAAAGTATAAACCAGTCCAATTTCCTGGAGGCAATTTACAAAGTCTTATAAATGTTCATTCTCTTAATACAGAGATATAGCTTAAAAGAATTTTCTTCTGGAAAAAAATCAGAGATATTCAGAAAAAGTTTGGCAGAAAAGTGTTGTTTCTGAGTGATGGGATTATTATGCATGATTTTATTTTCATTTTTATACTTTTCTGTAGTTCAGCAATTTTCAACCATATATTTTTTTGGTGCACTGCAGAATTCTTGTAATTAGTTTACGTGTGCCACGAGATGAGAAAGGTTAAAACTTGATGCTGCAGTTTTCAAATATTTTCACTAAATACATATGTAGAGCCATTATAAGTAGAAAAACATAAAGTTATTTTCTATTTTAAAAGATAAACCAACAATTAAACTCCACAAAAGAAGCACCATCCTTTCCCTTTCTACTTTCATTCCATTAATGTGACAAGGGTGATATGAGTGAACTAATTTGCCATAGCTGGCCATGTGCAGAAAGAAATATAACTCCCTATTTATTTCTCTGCCTTGAAATGGAATCATGGAATCAACATGGTTTTTCTCTACAATCAGAAGATGGAATGACTTAGCAGCAGAAGTGAACCGAAGGAAATTCTCTCTCTGTGTCGCTCTCAATGCTCAGTTATGTTGCAGATGTTACCTACAGGCTTTTTCTGCATCAACAACCTCTTATTGTTAAAACATATAATGGACATAGCCAATTACTACAATACATAGCTTAGCACATGGTTCATTCTTTACACAACAGATGTTAACATTGAAGCAACAATGAGTTGAAAATAATCATGTTTTCTTCTCAGAACATGATAGTTTTGACATTAAGAGCTAGAACTTTTTAATGTCAACTCCCTTCATTTGATAGATTGGGCCTTTTTTGTTTCTACTAACACAGGACTTAGATATGTTGAATTAATATTAAGATATTCAACTCCTGGAATATGAAGGGACTTTCATGCATTTTCCAATAAGAAAAGATAATCTAACAATGTCTTAGCCAAATCAATACTTTCTCATACTTTATTTTTAAAAATATTTTTATTGATTTCAAAGAGGAAGGGAGAGGGAGAGAGAGAGAAAAACATAAATGATGAGAGAGAATCATTGATCGGCTGCCTCCTGCATGTCCCCTACTGGCGATTGAACCCGAAATCCTGACATGTGCCCTGACTGGAAATCTCTAACTGTGACCTCCTGATTCATAGGTCAGTGCTCAACCACTGAGCCATGCCTACTGGGCAACAATTTCTCATACGGTAAAGTGCTATGTTTCATTAACTCGAAGACTCCATAACTTAACATGCACCATTATTGTAGGTACCATTAAAAAAAATTGCAAAGTAAATAATGAGAAAATACACATCTCAATTATAGGATGCATACCAATTGCAGATGTGTTCAAATGGGGGGTGTGCATCTGAAAATCAAACTATGCAGAGTTTGGGTTTCAGCCACAGACTGGAGGCAGTTCTCATTCATTTGATTAACTTTTTGCATTCTATTTCTGAAAGAAACTGACAAGTTTATAAACATATTCAAAGCAATTTTAATTAACCACTCAAAGACTTAACTACTCAAAGTGTGATTCAAACTCTATATCATGGAATGTCACCTACAGTCAGTGATGTTCAGGAACCAGCCTCAGACCAGGATATGTAAGCAGGTTGTTTAATTATCAAGACTCTCATGAGTCAGTTATTGTAACCAACGATTAAAAATTGTGGACAAGCTCCAAGAAGGCCTGTGTGGCAGCTTTGCAAACTCAGAGACCCTAAGTAACCACAAAGGATGGTCTGAAATTAAAACTTTTTAACTAAAAGCAGTTTATATCCTAGGCTAGAATTTTCCCCAACACAAGTCAATCTTTATCTTAACTGAACCTGTCTATTGTCTTTTGTATCTAGGATAACATTCCTTTAGAATGTCAGGGTAACCCCTTTTTCCAGACCCTTAGGGCACAACAATTGCACCAGGGTGAAGACCAAAATCCTCTCATTGTTATTGTTGTCATGTTAATTATTGACTAATAACTATCCTGTACCCACCTATGTAAAAGATGTGTCTATCATTTTACTTTTCATCCAATCCTAGAGGTTTCTCCTCACCCCCACTTTGCTTTCTCCCACCTCCATAATCTATCACCAATGGATTTCATGTAACCCATTTGCATCTTCTCTTTTTATTGTAATGTATAAAATAAAATGCAAAACTGACACTCTCTATAGCATTATCTCAATCCGTTGAGGTTTTGCTTCCAGACAATTGTCGACAGTTTCACTCAAATACACTCACAAAAATGCTTCACAGGTTTGAATGTTTCTTACGTTGACAAAATTAAATTATATTAAATTGAAATAGATCCTATTAAAAATAAAGGTAATAAATACTCAAAAAAGTATCACCTCCTAATTATTTACTATTATCTAGTTCAAGATTATTTATGCCTAATGTATCTGTATAGTGGAAATACAATAGTGATGAGCCATTGCATATCTCTTTCCAATTCTGCACTCAGTGATGTCATTGACAGTTTGAAACCAGCCACAAGGAAGTATTTACACCATGGAAATTAGCATATACTACAAATCAGGCATCCCCCTCTCCCACCCTCCCCAACACATACATACACAAAAGTCTATTATTAAACATATTTACCAGCACACCACTGCTTATAATAACAAACAAACAAAAAAACAACAACAAAAAACCAAACCTATAAAGAGCTTGGTCCCACCCTGGCCAGTGTGGTTCAATCATTAGAGCATCAGCCCTGGAACTGGTCTCAGGTTCAATTCTCAGTCAAGGTTCCTTACCTCCTTTGCAGGCTGGATCCCCAGCCCTGGTCTGGCGTGTGCAGGAGACAACCAGTCTTTCTCACATTGATGTTTCTCTCTCATCTGTCTCTCTGCTCCTCCTCTCTCTCCCCCTTTCCATTCTCTCTGAAAAGCAATGGAAAAAATATCCTCCTGTAAGGATTAACAACAACAAAAAATGTCTGGTCCTAAAGTTAATACACTAGCTACATATTACACATCAATTTATATGTATTCAGATGAAAGCAGTGGGTCATTGAAAGAACAAGAGGCAGGGAAGCGAAAAAGAAATAAAAAATCTAAACATGACCTTAAAACAACCTGAATAAAATACGTATTTTTCATATAATTTATATAGTGTCTGAATTATTCGAAAAGGTCACTTCAGTTTTCAGTGTTACAATTTCAGTATTCAAATGCCTGAATGACCTTTTTACCTTGACTGCCTTATAAAAGGCAGAATGCTACACACTGCATTTTTTTTTATTATAGAACTTCTAATTTGAGTGGGATTACAATTTACCCATTTTTTTCCATTAAATGAGAAAAAAATTGCTATCATTTTTCAAAGACAATAATCTGTCATGAATTCGTATAATACTGCCCTCAGAATAACCCTCCTTATCTACAAACCAGTCAAATTCAACTGGGTCAAATAAAATTTGTATGCTGAATACTGATAGCGAAGCAATAATCTTTTAAAAGTTTCTATCATTTCATGAAGAGTGATGTTAAATGATTTCTGTACAAAACAAAACAAAAAACAAAAAAACTATGATCTCATAAAATGTCAAAGATGGCAAGTTCACTGTCCTTTGCCTCCTAGCCAAGGACTCCAGTAACCTGAGGAGGTTTATTTATGAGAATTCATGTAAATCTCGTTAGGCTCTTCTTAATACCCGATGGCACTTTGGAGAGAATATATTTTATCTTATTTTGCATTTACATAATGCAATTTGATAGTTTCATATTGTATAATCTCATTTTACTCAGTTTATTTTTTAAGGAAAACAAATTACTTGCAGCTTTTCTACAAAAGAAACCCTATGTGAACGATACCCAAATAACTTGCAGAGAACTGGTTGCCATGGCTATACAGAAAAAGTAAGACATTGTTGCTAATAGGAATGTTGAAAAATCTAATTTCCAACCTGGATTTATGATACTAGATTTTTGATTATATGAATTAATGAAGCCAATGCAGCATCCAACTCTTATCCAAGGAACTGGGGGCAAACACACTTTTTAATAATACTTTTTAAACAAAGAACATGTGAGCATTTATAACTAAACTATTAAAAACTTAGAGTTAGCACTGTCCCCTTCATTTACTCTTTGCTTCCTAATAAAATATTGCTTCCCCCTCCTTAATCTAACTCAAGTTTTCATAACAGATAATTTCTAGTCCTCGTCATTAAACAAGTGAATAAAGAGAAATAAAAGTATGACCAAGCATGGCCCCTTCAGGAACTGTCAGTAGGCCCTTCCTCACTGGGTAGAAGGTGTGAAGAGAGAATGGTGGGAGATAAACCTAGAGAGCTGCATTGGGACAACATAATGAAGGGTCACATATATGTTGTGATAAGAAATTTCTAGTTAAGCAGCCGGCTCAAGCCAAGAGTCACCAAATGTCTTTTAAAGAGGGCAAAATTGCCCTGGCTGGTGTGGCTCACTTGGTTGAAGTGTCTTCCCATACATGAGAAGGGTCCCAGGTTCAATTCCAAGTCAGGGATCATACGCAGGTTGCAGGTTCAATTCCCAGTCGAAGCAACCAATCCATGTTTCTCTCTCACATTGATGTTTCTCTATCTCCCTCTCTCTTCCTCCTTTTCTAAAAAAATGTCAATAAAAGCATATCCTCGGGTGAGGGTTAAAAAATAAAAACAAATAGGGCACAATTTTTTAAATGCTTTAGAAGCACCAGTTTGGCAGCTGAGCAAAAATGTTTTAGAGAAAAGTTGTCTGAATAAAGGATACCAACTTCTTAAGACATAACTGCATAATCATAGTTAGAGACAGAAAAAACTTGCATTATGAAGTACACTTCAAGAATCACAACATGGAACTGTTTTCCATTTGAAAGGTCTAGCCATACATGTGATACTGTAGGAGCTTTGTAGTTGTATTAAGGCCTAAAGCGGGTGTCTATGTCACTGCCTCCCCATCTTATGCTCCTCTAGAAACTTCTCCCACACACACCTCTGCCAGATGTAGATGCTAGTGCTCCCTCCCCCATCTCAAGTACTTATTTCGAGTTAAGCAACCAGGTCAAGCCAGTTTGCCCTTTCCGATCCCTGGAATTGTGGAGAATAACTTTTTCTCCATCTTATTACACATATAAAGGATACCTCAGAGATATTGCAGGTTCGGTTCCAGATCACCGCAAGAAAGTGAATATTGCAATAAAGCAAGTCATAATCATGTCGCTAGTGGAGGATCCTGCCATCAATTTGTTTAAAAACGCAACACCTGTGAAACACAATCAACTGTGGTCTACCTGTACCTGTATTTCTACTTCCCGGGTACAATTATAAAAATGTATTTTGAACCTTTTCTTTAGTTTCTGGAAAATTCTGTTACCTTAAAATAGTACCGATGTGAAAAAAACAAACATCCTCACTTGCATATATATGATGCACATCTGTAGCATCCTGAGAAAAGTGTTTCTCTTCACCTTGTGCGGGCGGGAGGCATGCAGGGGATCCTATTATAGAGATGTTTCAGATTTATGTTTTGAAGAATTTTCTTAAGAACTATATCTGAAATAATGAGGAAACACTGACTCAAGAGAAAGGAAATAGTGCTTTTATAAGAAAAGATCAGATTTCCTTCTGATCATCTTTGGGACTAGATATTGGAGTTAGAAAAAAGATTTATGTAAAACATTAAAAATCTTATTGCAGTAGATGACCTTCAAAGGCAATGGTTTTCCATCTCGTTTTACTGCCCTCACATCAAAGTAGTAACAAATACTATCATCAGCAGTAACAACAGCTCATTATAGCAATCCCTTTTATTTGGGCAGGGTGTCTAGCTTTGGTTGGGGTGGTTCACATCACAATCCAGGGGTGGGAGGGGAACTGAATGGATGTGCACATTTTGAAAAAGTTATGAGATGAAACTGATGTAATTTTGCACCATCACCCCAATCCAACCCACCTCCAACCCTACCATAAACAGTTTCCTTAGACTTTGCCCTGAATTAAAGTCTTGCTTTAAGCCCTATCCACCAGGAAGTGATTTGAGTCCTGAGGCTCTTAGCAGGATTAAGCTGAATTTTGGTTGGAGTGACCAGATTTGTATTCATATTCTCATTGCACAGCTCTGAGATGAACTTAATTCTTTATCTTATTTTTTAAATATATTTTTATTGATTTCAGAGAAGAAGAGAGAGGGAAAGAGATAGAAATATCAATGATGAGAGAGAATCATTGATTGGCTGCCTCCTGCATGCCCCCTGCTGGAGGTTGAACCTGCAACCCTGGCATGTGCCCTCACCAGGAATCAAACCATGACCTCCAGGTTCATAGGTTGATGCTTAACCACTGAGCACACAGGCCGGGTGAATTCTTTATCTGTTGATTAAAGGCAAACTGGCAGACCAAATCTGAATTCAGCTATCAACAGTTCTTTTAGGCCTAAACAGTGATTTTTTTTTTTAATGTGTGTTTGGTTATTTTTAGATAGAGGATAGACTTCTCCCATTTTCCATGATCACTTCTATACTCTCTTATCCCAGATTTTTTTAAAAAATATATGTTTCTCAACAGTTCTTTTAGGCCTAAACAGTGATTTTTTTTTAAATGTGTGTTTGGTTATCTTTAGATATTGGATAGACTTCTCCCATTTTTCATGATCACTTGTATACTCTCTTATCCCAGATTTTTTTTAAAAATATATGTTTTTATTGATTTCAGAGAAGAAGGGAGAGGAAGAGAGAGATAGAAACATCAATAATGAGAGAGAATAATTGGTCAGCTGCCTCCTACACGCCCGCCACTGGGGATTGAGCCTGCAACTGGGGCACGTGCTCTTGACCGGAATCGAACCCAGGACCCTTCAGTCCACAGGCCAAGGCTCTATCCATTGAGCCAAACCAGCTAGGGCTTACACCAGATTTTTTATCCATTTACTTGTTTTCCCTCTGGCCCATATAGGGATTTAATTTGTGACTGCCTAGTTGGAAGGAGATATTTTATAAAGAAGTAACTAACATATTTTATTTAAAAAGCAAAGGTTTCCCAACCAAAAATAGGTGACAGGTAATAAGAAATGGAAGTTTTCTCAGAACAAGTGTAATTGTTCTATTTCATTGTCTTTTCATCAAAGATCTTGCTTCTTCCAGATGGATAGTGAGACCCAAGAGCTGTAGAGTGAGTCTGGGTCAGCTGGATAATTGATGAAAAGAAAACAAAAGGCCTTTATCCAGGACCTCATAGGCTGCCTGAGGTTAGGACTTTAATGAAACCTTGTCATCAGTCTGTCACTTTCTTGCCATTACACGTTAGGCACACTGTTCCCAGTGGTGTGTCAATGTGACAGTTCTCCTTGATTAGCAAATTGCTATAGACTGAATGTCTGTGTCTCCTCCACACTTATACATTAAATCCTAACACCCAACATGATGGTGTTTAGAGATAGGGGCCCTTGGGTGGTGATTAGGTCATGTCGGTGGAACCCTCATAAATAAGATTGGTGTCTTTTTATAAAATAAATTTCAGGGAGTTCCCTTCCACCTTCTGCCATGTGAGGATATGGCAAAAAAGATGGCCTTCTGTGAATCAGGAAGCAGGTTCTCACCAGACACCAAATCTGCTGGTACCTTGACCTGGGATGTCCCAGGTTCCAGAACCATGAGAAATAAAATTTTAAAAACCTCTTTGGACTTATATACCTCTCAACTTTAGATTAGTACTTTTTGCAGTGAATTCTCATTTTATGTTAAACATAAACATACACAAATTTGATATCATGCACAATAATATAATACTTTAGGTATAAAATTTGGAAAAAATGTTTAAACCCCTCTAATTTGTAAAGCTCACTAAGATTTTAGATGTCAGAGCTGGCAAGCCAACTTTATTGTGAACATATGTATGCCATTGCCAAAAAGATGAGCCTTCTTGTAAAATATAAATAACCTACCATAAACTCTTCCATAGCACATAAGTCACGTTTTGTATATTTGCATCAGAATTGTGCAAGAAATTTTGTGCTGTTATTGTTATTCATTATCATGCTTCAATTATTTTTATTCATTATCATGCTTCCATTTTTTCCTTATACATAAAATATTCTGTATATTATTGATCATGTGGTGGGGCTACTATTAGTGCAGGAATACACCAAAATCAATGATTATGGAAGAAAGATGTGATAATAGACCATGAAGGAAGCCAATCAATTGCTATGACATCCTGTACTAGTTAAACAAGTTGTAGATTTATTCAAGCTCATGGAAAATTTAGTCTTTAATTATATGAGTTTTGAGTTATAGGTGGCCTTCAGAAAAGCATCCCTTACATAAAATACAAACGTGGAGAACTTAAGCTACTTACAACTGTGGCAATAAGTACTTGAGTTGAAAATTATTCTGATGACTGTTATTTTCTTCAAGCTATTTTCACAATGATTCAGGTCACCCCATCTTTGTCTCTGTTCTTTTCAAAAAATTTTCCCTACCATCATGATTTATCAGGATTTTGGGAAGTGATTACAGCTATTTAACGTGTCTGTACATTGTGTTGAGATGTCTGTTAACTGGTGTGTGTGTGTGTGTGTGTGTGTGTGTGTGTGTGTGTGTGTGTGTGTGTGATTTAGAAGGATGATGCATACCAGCTTTGTAAGTTTCTTTTCCTACTCAAATATATGTTCAGCACCTATCATTCACTGCCCTATTTTCTTGACATATACTTGTTGAGTATTTCCACAACTAGATATGTTAGACATTTATGTTAGTAAAGATCCAATGAGGAAAAGAGAAACCTTTCTAAGTATTCAAAACAAAGGTAATTTAATACATGGGTGAAGGTGGGGAGCTGGACCAGAGAGGCAACCAGGGGTTAGAAACAGCAAAATCTGTAACCACCTGAAAGCTGGAGGTAAGAGAGAGAGGAATGGATTACTGAAACCTAGGGTCTCAGCTGTCCTAGTGGAAGGTGGACTCATGGTAGGGCTTGCCTAGAGTTGTGAAGTCGGAGAGGAGACATAGTGCCACAAATGCCACAAAGGTAGAGAAAGGAAGGGAGAAATACTCAGAAGTGTTTCTTCCTCCAGCACTCCAATCTCCTGCCAATGCCCCCCCTGGCCCACCCCAGGACAGAGCCCAGGAAAAGCATCCGGCTGGGAGGGGAAGCTTTCCAGAGAGAGAGAGAGAGAGAGAGAGAGAGAGAGAGAGAGAGAGAGACTGAGGAATAAAGGACCAAGAAGCAATCTCATACACCAGCACAGCATAACCTCCCTCTTCTTTTCAGATGGGGAAACCACTCCACTTCTAGTCATTAATTGAGCAGTATGCATGTGAAGTAAAATTTGCATTTGGTCCCTTCATACAATCTCAGGAGACAGTTTTCTGGATGAGCTTGGGGATGCAAATACAGTTATTTCATCCTACAAAATTCAGACCTAAAATGTTCTAAAATGTATTTTAAGATACCTAGTCTAGCAAAATAATATATTCAGTATAATGTCATCTTTTTAAATAAAAACCTACCACTTGGTATTAGATGGCAGCAGGAACAATGAGCATAATAAATCTTAATCACATTAACCTTTTTAGTCAGTCATATCTAGGTGATTTGGTCTCCAGATTTCTGGGATGACTTTTATGTAATTCATAAAGTGCATACGATAATTCAAATTCAGCTCCTGCTTTTAAATTTTTTAATTATCAATTATATCTATAATTGATAATTTAAAAATATATATTCTGACTTTTATATATATATTCTGACCTTCATATATATATTCTGACTGATATATATATATTCGGATATATATGTATATATTCTGACTTTTTCCTCTGTGCTATTAATATGAACAAAGCTGTTAGAATTCAAGGAGCATGTGAATCACTTCCCTTAGCTAATTGACAATCTCAGCAAATGTACAAATCAATTTCACTAATCTTCAGCAAACTATAAATTAAGCAGTGAGGCTATGACAAGCTTATTGATTCCTTGCCAACAATTGTCCTCTAATATGCTGCTTCTATGCCATAAATTAAAATGTTTCCACTGTGTCCTCTAAAACTCATATTTAATTATTAACAAACTTCCCCACAATATCAGCTTCTATCTAAATGTTGCCTTGTCTCCTTAAGAGAAAACTAGCTCTCTCCTGAGGACTCCACTACCCCATAGGTCTTTATTTTATTATTATTATTTTCCACCACCATTTATCTGCTCTATGCCCTCTTCCACCTTCACTCCCCCCCCCTGCAATCACCATACTGTCATCCATGAGTTCTCTCTCTTTTTACTTTTTTTGCTCAATTCCCCCTCCCAACATTCCCCCCACTGTGAGCTGTTTGCCTGCTCTCTATCTATGAGTCTGTTTCTATTTTGCTTAGTAGTTCAGTTTGTTCATTAAATTCCACAAATGACTGAAATCATATGGTACTTGTCTTACTCTGGCTTATTTCACTTATCATAATGTTCTCCAGTTTCAAGGGAAGGCTGTTCATTCTCCAACAGCCCACCCACTTTGGGGTCTGAATCAGGACACTCTGTACTCCTCACTGCTGCTCACACACAACTCTCCCACTCTCTCTCACAGGCGTCTCTTCCTTTGAGGCACACTCATGTCGTAGGCTGTATTATCCTGCACTCTTCTTTATCAATGGGGATTGCCAATCTCCTGGTTAATTTCCCTCATTCATTGAAGACTTTGGCAGAGAGCCCACTGCCATCACTGTAACTTCTTCACCATCCTAGTTATCTTCAACATCCATAGGGAGAACAATTATCTGAAATCTCAGTACCACAACTTTTCATCTCCAATGACCTTCACCATCTCCTTCACTTCCACCATCTACTCTCAAGGCCACTCTGGAATTCATCACCACCTGGAACTGTTCTATCCTTGAAATTATCAACTTATACCTTTTATTCTCTAACTAAAATATCTTACTCTTCTAGCTTTCTCATTCATTTAGTTCCCAATACACCAGTTTTCCCAATCTGACATCTAGTTCTCAACTTCTTCTTTGTCAGGATCTTTTCCTCTTTTTTTTACTCTAACTCCAGCTTATATTCAGGGACCAACGTTTCTTTTTTTTAAAGATATTTTATTGTTGACAGTATTACAGATGTCCCCCATTTCCCTCCTGCCCTCCACCCAACCCCAACCCTCCCTTAGGCCTTCACCACACCACTATTGCCTATGCCCAGCCCCACTTCTGAGATATGTCAGTTTGTTCCATGTCTCGGAACTTATTTTGTTGGTTGATTTATTTTGTTCATTCGATTCCACATATAAGTGAGATCATGTGATATTTGTCTTTCTCTGACTGGCAAAATGCTCAGTGTTACTAATCATCAGAGAAGTGCAAATTAAAATCACAATGAGATATCACCTCATACCTGTCAGAATGGCTATCATCAATAAATCAACAAACAAGTGCTAGTAAGGATATGGAGAAGAGGGCCCAACATTTCAATAACTCCCTCATCTCCCTACTTCACTATCCCACTGGAATTCTAGCCCAGGAAAACACCAATCCTGGGAATGCACTTGGACAACTGAGTTTTGTTGTATAAAATCACTGAAATTGGTGGATTTTTGTCGCTATAAATTTAAGGTTACCAACCTTATCTGGAAACTCCGTGTTGTCCCAAGATACCATTATGCATCCCCAATCAAGTCTCTGCCTTGTTTAATGTTATCACTATTTTAAATATCCAGTGTCCTTAGAAGTTTGGCTCTGTTGCCTCCCCACCTGCTCTCAACAGATGACTTCTCTTTCAACTTCATGGCAATAAGAAAAACAAAATAGTGTGAAGTCCCTTCATTGCCCAAGCTGTGCCTCCCTATTCATCTTTCCTTCTTCCTTCTCATTACAAAGGTTAGTTACCAAATATGCAGCATCAGGGAACTTGATAGAAATGAAAATTCTCTGGCCCCACTTTAGCAGGCCTAGTGAATCAGAAACTCTGAAGGTGGGACCCAGTGATCTGTGTTTTAACAAGCCCTCCCAATGAGTTCTATGCATGGTCAAGTTTGAGAACAACTGTCTTATGCTAATCCTTCTGTCTGTGCTCTGGATTCCACCCAACACCACATTCTCAGTTCCTGGAGAAATAGCAGAAACTTTTGCTCCTCCCCTGCCATCCCCTCATCTCATACCTGACTACGTCAATGGACTCCTAACTCATCTATCTACTCAATATTGTTTCTCTGCAATCAATTCTCCACCCTGTAGCCAGTGTGATTCTTTTGGGGCATCCATTTGTTAGTGTCAGGAGTCTTCCCTTCACATTAACATATTATCCAATCTTTCAAACTGTCTCATAGGTCTTTCAAGTTTTGGTGTCTGTCTCCCTAACTTTATCCTGTACAATCCATCTCCTTAAATTAAGCATCCTGAAATTCTTTTTATTCCTTTCATGCCATGTCCTTACTGGTCTTTGGTCCTTCATGGATGTTGATTCCTCATCTTGGAATACTCTTCCTGCCTATTGTTTCTTCTGTCTAACATAACTTGTCCTTCATATCTCAAGTCAGAATATACTTCACTGAGGTGACCTTCAGACTAGATTAAAATTCATTCCTATATGAATTAGCTCCATGTTCTTCTCCTATCATAATTTTTACCTTTTTCTAATGCCTATTGTCTATGCTAGGCTAAAAGCTATTTGGGGTCAGAGACTATGTTCACTTCATTCACACTATATGCTCTGAACCTAGCGTAATGCCTATATCTGATATAGGTGCTCAACAAATATCTATTGAATGAATACATTTCAAAATTTATGTTGTTTTTTAGTCTTCATTTTCACTTCTTTTTAAAATATCCTTCCTATTAAATGTCCATCCCCCCCCATAAATCTTTCCATTATTCTTTTAAATTAAAGTCCTAGCCCTGTGGTTTTCCAATCTGTGTGCTAAGGTGCCCCAAAATGCCTTAGCAAACTCAAGGGGCACCATGAGATATTTTCAATTGTCAAGGGAAATATGACAACACCTGTCAGATACCATGCAAACTACTAGCTTGTGGGAGTTCAGAGTTTCAACATTAGGTAACTAAATTTCTTTCAAAAATGTCATATCTTTGTGAAGCTCGGTTTTCAACAGTGACTATGATAAAAAAGGAAGCATCAAGTGGAAATCAATATAGTACAAAAATTAGGGTAGAGGTGCCCAATTTGATTCCAAGTTTGAAAAGATATGTGATGCCTAATGGGTAGCAAGTTGTTAGAACATAAATACTCATTAGGTTGGTTGTGTTAGGCTGCCTAAGGAGGAACGCATGAGGTCAGAAGGGTGAGGGATTACGAATTTATTCGATCATCCAAACACTAGGTGGTTGACCCTGGATGGCTCCAGCACCTAGTGACCGGAGTCAGTGGCTTTTCAAGGACTTTTGGTAGGCTTTTTCTGGGCGGAGAATTCTTTTTGCATAGCCAGAGGGGAGATAATAGAATGTGGTCGCAGCAAGTGAAATGTGGTCTCAGCAAAGGGAATGTCTATAGTGAAATGGCCTGAAAAGCCAATTCCCAGGGGAGGGGTATCGATTCAATTGCTCGATCAAACCTAACAGGTTGGACCTAATTACTTAATAAGTAAAACTGTTAAGTATTTTCTTGGGCCTACAGGCACTATGAAAATATTACTGAGATAGTAAAGAAACAGAGAAAGTGTGGGAACCTCTGCTCCTGTCAATTTTTAATTTTCCTTTATGTGGACTCCTCCCACCTTACTGTTTTATTTTTGTTTATATTCTCACTCCAGTTAGTTGTTGCTTTTTATGATTTCTTTTAGTTTCTTCTTTTTGGTAATCGTTATATATCTATTTACTATCATTGGTTTTGATTCTTTTTGCCTGATTTCTATCATAATTTCTCTCTTCTCCTCTGCAATGATTTTTAAATCCCCATATTATTATTATTTATTTGTTGTACTAAAATATTACATGGTAAAGAAAAGAAAATGGATTTTGTGAATCACTATGTGCAGACACAACAGTATCTGACTTAGATGTTTGGGGGGAGTGTGTGTGTGTGTGTGTGTGTGTGTGTGTGTGTGTGCAGCCAATCGTGTGCCTCAGCCTTCTCCTAAAAGGAAGGTGTTACAGTGACATGACCTCACACAGTGTGGAGGCTGGTAGAGCAGTCTCTGTGAAGCGGTCATCTTCACATATGAAGCTTGAGTTTAAAGTTCACAGACAGGTGGTCAGGAAGGGAAGGTGGATGTATATATGGTGGGGAGAGCAAGATAAAGCTGGAACTCATAGCACAAAGGACTTAAACCTGTCAGTTCTCTCGCCTCTGACTTTGGTGGTATGGTGTCCTGCAGAAGCTGGGTCCCTTCCTCCTGGAGTTAAACACACAGCAAAACTTGAGGGAAGATTGGGGTGGAGCAGCTGCAGGCCCAATCAGCATTTTATGGCAACAGGGTGAGGCAACAGATCACCAACAACCTGTGTGAGTTACCAAATAGCTGCTGTGCCGGGAGCGGTCCATCCTTGCTGCTTGACACAGTCGCTGCAGAGAAGAAACATCTGCACAGCATATGTTTTAAGGGGCCTGGCGTATATGGCATACTGTTCTTAATATGTTTGCTCTTCTTGGCGAGTGACCGGAGTCAGTGGCTTTTCAAGGACTTTTGGTAGGCTTTTTCTGGGCGGAGAATTCTTTTTGCATAGCCAGAGGGGAGATAATAGAATGTGGTCGCAGCAAGTGAAATGTGGTCTCAGCAAAGGGAATGTCTATAGTGAAATGGCCTGAAAAGCCAATTCCCAGGGGAGGGGTATCGATTCAATTGCTCGATCAAACCTAACAGGTTGGACCTAATTACTTAATAAGTAAAACTGTTAAGTATTTTCTTGGGCCTACAGGCACTATGAAAATATTACTGAGATAGTAAAGAAACAGAGAAAGTGTGGGAACCTCTGCTCCTGTCAATTTTTAATTTTCCTTTATGTGGACTCCTCCCACCTTACTGTTTTATTTTTGTTTATATTCTCACTCCAAGCGAGAGAACCCAACCATGCTGGTCAACTGGACGCTGCCTCCGTGTCATTCCTTCTTCGCCGACTCCGTCCACACCTTTGGGGATCCCTGGACCTGCTGGGGTTGGACCCCAACACTGCTGCTTCACTTCTGACCTCCAAATCTCACATAAGCATCTCTCTTCTGGCCACTCACTGGAAACATCGCAGAAAGGGAATTCTGGGAAACATAAATTAGCCTAGCCCAGTGGCTACATTACACAGCCACCACAAGCATAGCACCCTTTTCTCTTTACCAAAGTAGCTTACATTATAGTTAAAAGCAAAATACACATTCATTAAAAGGCAAGTATCAGAGCCCTAGCTAGTTTGGCTCAATGGATAGAACATCGGCTCAGTGGATAGAGCATCGGCCAATGGACTGAAGGGTCCCAGGTTTGATTCTGGTCAAGGGCACATGCCCAGGTTGCGGGCTCGATTTCCAGTAGGGGGCATGCAGGAGGCAACCGATCAATGATTCTCTCTCATCCTTGATGTTTCTATCTCTCTCTTCATTTCTCTTCCTCTCTGAAATCAATAAAAACCCTATATAATAAAAGACTAATATGCAAATTGTCCCCTCAGGTGGTCGTTTGACTGGGAGTTTGACTGGGAGACCAGGAGTTTGACCACTCGCTATGATGTGCGCTGACCACCAGGGGGCAGCGCGGAACATGGTGGGCATCGCAACGTGCTGTGACCTCTCGCTGGCTACCTGGGGGCGGGCGTGATAGGGACGGAGGTGCAGTGAGAATGCAGGATGTCTCCTGAGCTCGCTCTCACTCCCCCTGCTACCCACCCCTGGGACACCATGGCTCACATGCCAGGAAAGCGACCCCCTCACGCTCAGGTGCTGGGCGCCTGTGAGGAGCCCACCCCACACCCGCACAGCCTCTTCCAGGTGAGCCAAGCTGCAGCCACTAGGACTGCCTGGGCGCCTGTGAGGAGCCCACCCCACACCCGCACAGTCTCTTCCAGGTGAGCCGAGCTGCAGCCACCAGGACTGCAGGGGCCGGTCTGGCTCCCCATGGGTTCGCGCAGGAGCCAGTCTGTGAGGCTAGCCAGGAGAAAGCGCACTGCCCACCCAATTTTCGTGCAGTGCCGCTGGGCAGTCCAGAGGCCCATGTTGCGCCCTGGCCCATGGCATCTGGCCACACTCACTACATCTCTGCATGGGGACTTGGGTGCCATGACTCAAGCAGAGGAGGATGCGCAGGAGCCCGGGAGCCCAGGTGCTGCCCAGGGCCCAGAGGTCAGCTGGGACCTGCCCTTCCATGCCAGATGCTCCCAATTTGATTGCTGGGGACTGTGCCCGTGCACAAATTTCATGCACCGGGCCTTTAGTATTAATAAAAAGGAGAGCATCAGAAATTCAATATATATAAATGTTAAATGAGTGGTTCCAGAGGCAATGGAGAGAAGTGCAGGTAGTGGTTAATAGGATTGGCACAATGGATAGATTTCAAGTAGATGATGGAAAGTAGTGTTCCAGTGAGGGACAATGGCAATGTCTCAGAAACAGGAGCACCCAGGCATTCCAAGACAATGGCAGATCAATCTAACCAGAGCAAAGGGCCTGTGAAGCAAGAAGTGGGTGAATGAGCCTGGAAGAGAAGGCTGGAACCAGACCGTGGTCTCTAATGCCAAACCTGTTTCTAGTTTTATTCTGCAGGCAGACAAGGAGTCCTCATGATTTATTTAATTCACTGCTATTTGTCCTGATTCTTTCTGCCTGGTTTCCATCTTTATTTCTCTCCATTCTACTCTCTGAAATTATTCTTCATCCTTGATCCTTCATCTCTTCATTGTAATAAAACATTATATCACATAAAAAAGCAGGTGGTTGTTATAAGGCAAATGGGATACAGGATGTAAAAGGGACTTGAAGGCAGCCCTGCTGTCTGCAAAAGGAATTGAAAGGGGCAAAGAAACCGAAGACATAACTTCTCTCCCAGAAGCAGCCCTCAGAAAATAAAACTGAAGGACAGACTACAATTTGGAGTCTTTGGCTGTGACTCAAGTTCTTCCCATACTTTGTAGGACTCAAGCCTGTCAATGTCCTGATAAGCCATTGTTACTCTTTCCATCCCGAAGATGGGTAAACACCTTTCATCCTCTATCTTAAGGCCCATTGATAAGAAGGGCTGACCCCAGTAAGACTCATGTAAGGGTTGGCGGGAAGCTCAATAGCATCCAAGTGAATTTTCCTCAATTCAGTGTCCTCTCCTTAACAGCCTTCTCTATGGGCAGAGCATCTCCAGGACACAGGGTCCACTAATTGCTCCTATAGGCTGCAATCAGTGACAAACAGTATTTTATTGGACACAACCCCACTCTCTCCTCCCCAATGTTATGCTCCATTGCCTCCAGATAGAGAGCTGCAGCAGGAGCCCTGATGAGCTTGCTTCAGTGGGAAGAGCCCTGGGCTGAGATCCAGGAGAACTGGACCTTATCCCTGCTCTGCAGCTCACTAGCTATAAGATTTTTGGGTACAACCCAAAACAGCCTCTGTGAGCTTTGTTAAATGCGTAGGTTAAAGTAGATGCTCCCTACAGTTTTTTCCAGATTTAATTTTTTTTATTTCAAGACATGCTAATTAAAATGAGATCCAAATTTTACTTATCCAATTGGCAAAAATGAAAAGAAGCAGCTATTCACTCTTGGCAAGTCCTCTTAGCACTGCAGATAAGAGATCAAATTAGTAAGAAAGAAACTGAATGTTCCCACTATGTAGAAAAGTTGTTAAAATGCATATAGTCTCAGGAATTCTCTCTCCCTCACTCCCAGAATAATTAATTTCAAGGACATGTCCAGCATTTATGCAATGATACATCACAACATTGCTTATAACAATAAAAACTTAGAGATAATATAATAAGCCATTGATTAAATAAGTTACATGTGATGGTATAGCATAAAGCAACTTAAAAAATGACGCTATAGAGAAACAGTAAAATTGAAAAGTTCTCTATATTAATATGTAAAAGTTCTCTATATTAATATGTAAAAGGAAGTGATGTACTTAATATTTCATTGTCATCTAGTATTATCTCAAGTTAGTTATATATGTAACCATATTTCTCCAGAGCTGACTTGCCTGTGACTGCTAAATAAAGGCACATACTCTTTAACAGCCAGTTGAGCCCCCATTCTGCAGAAATCCGAGCTACTAACAGGTTTCCCATTCAGGAATGTCTAGGACTCTCAAAGGAACCCTGACTTCCTCCACAGATCCACTGCTGGTCCATAGAGCTAAAGGTGGGTCTATGCCCCAACATAATTGACTTGCATGCTTCTCCCTTTTACAATACAATTAGTTCGGAGTGCAAAATCTATAGAAATCAGAACAGTTTAATCTTTTCAAAACCCAAACCTGATCATCCCCATCTCTCTTCTCCTTCTTATAACTATGGCTTGCCTTTACTCCAAGGGTAAAGATAAAATTCCTTAAGAAGCCTACAAACTCCTATAGTCTTGCCTGGTATATTGCTCTTCCATGCTTCTCTAGCCTCAACATGTACCAGCCTTTCTCTCCTTTCTAGCTGCATAAGCCCTTTCTCAGCCCTTCATATTCTTCACACGCACCCCACCCCCATCCATCCAACACAGGGCCTTTGCACTTATTATTTAATTCTCTTCCTGCAATGATCTTGCCCTACTCTTTCCAGTTAATTCTTTCTCAGCTTGTAATTTTTTCAGAGAAGGGTCCTCAAGGTTATCAGACTTGGTATATTATTCATATTATACATTCACATAGCATTGTATAACTTTGTTATAGCCCTGATCACACTCATAAATTTACATTTTAATCATATGACTTGCAGGGTAAAGAGCTGTGTCTATTTTTTTCTTTCTCCCTTTTCTTCCTCAACATTTCATTTATATCTCACACAGTGACTGTTACATCTTTTTCGAATCAGTAACCGCAGTCTCTTTCAGGCTTCCTCTTGATGAAGGTGGGGGTTCAGAATGGCCCCCACAATTGAGAATCCCCACCCATCCCCAAATCTTAGTCCAGGACCCTAACTCTCCTTTTATCCCTGAAGATATCTTCAGTCTATTGTAAAAAAACAACACCACCAAAACAAACAAACAAAAACTTAGTGAAAGCTTCTGAATTAGTAGTAGAAATTACATATCCATATATATTCTTAAATTTCTTAAGCAAAAGAGAAAAGTGCCTTAAAGAAAACAGAGGCTTCAGGTAGCCGAAGGGGCTAAACTATAGATGAGAAATTAATGTGTAAATCTTTTTTTTTAACTTTGATAGTTAGGTGATGGTTAGCAAAATGCTGAAAGACTGAGATTGCTTTTTATTAAAAGAAGGACCTTGAGGGGAAAAACACAAAACAAAACTTAAATCTGTGCAAGAAGTTTGTATTTTTAACATAGCATCATATTTAGAATGTTGATAATATCATATTATACAGGGGTGGGGCAAAAGTAGGTTTATAGTTGTTCGTAAGGAAAAATAATAATACAAGAATAAACTGTGTTTTGCACACTCACAACTGTAAATCTACTTTTGCCAAACCTATTTGCAAGGATTTAGTGGAAAACTAGATTTAATTATAATGGATCACCTAACAGTCCAGTGTTGAAGGGTGGGCCTCCTCACCCAAGTCCAAGACATATTCTCTTTCCACTATAAGATGATTAAAGTGTTTAACAAATTTCTAGATGAATATCCATTCATAAGATATGCTATGGACACATGGTCCTTACATGGAAACCCACCCAGAAATGTGGAAGCTATCCCCCGACACATACATGCCTACTGTACATATCACTCTTAGTTCTGGGATTTAAGGATTTTTATAAAAACTTTAAACCTCTATCCTCAAAATGTAACTACTTTTCTGTATGCAGAAGTATTTCTACTTTTAATAAAAGTCATCTTAATTTCCCTCAAGAATATGAGAGTATATCCTTCTAAATAGTGAGAGTAACAAAATCCAAATAGGTAATTGCCCAATGCAAATATAATCAAGGGAGACATTGCTTAGGAAATGAAATTTTGCTAGCAAAAACTAATAGAGACTCACTAAGAAAGCAAGCCTGAAGAAAATGAATTCTTATATGAACTTCAAAAGATAAAGAGCATTAACATAAAAGAATATACTGACAGTTTAGCATAAATTTGTGAAATTTATTCCTATAGAACCACAACACAATTTGTCTTGCATAAACTATATACATACATACCCTCTTCCATTAAAAAAAAAAAGGAGACAACTCATTAAAACAACCTATCTTCTCTCAAAAATTTTACAGAAATAAAATTCTGTCCTGGCAGGTGTGGCTCAGTTGGTTGGGTATCATCCAGTGCTCCAAAAGGTTGCCGATTCGATTCCTGATGAAGGCACAAGCCCAGGTTGCGAGCTTTAACCCTGGCAAGCAGTGTACAGGAAGCAGCCAATCCATGTTGCCCTCTCACATTGATGTATCTCTCTCCCTCTCCCATCCTCTGTCTCTAAAAATCAATACAACATCTTTAAAAAGAAAATTCTATGGTCTACAGAATTACTAAGTCTTAAGACCATCTTAGTAATTTCACACAGTAGCAATCTTTCAGTACTTAGACATGTTGGTGTCAAATTTATATATGTAACTTCTTTCCCCACGTCCACAGAATGTTTTCCTTTGCCATGTGGTATACACAGTCAAAAATATTCCCAGGTGCCCTCTTATGGCTGTGGTGGAATTTGGCAGGTAGTCACAGTAACTTGTTAGTAGTTTATAACAGTGATTCCATCTCCATCCACTTTGAAATAATTTTGAGCACTATTATGTTCCACACACCATACTAAGAGCATTTGGGGAAAAGGACATAAACAAAAATCAGCCAAGCTCGTCCTTTCAATAATTTACAGCCTCTAAACAGAAGAAAAATGTAGAACTATGGTTCTATGATACCTGAGAGCAAAGTAGAGAAGAACAAATTATTTCCATTTGGTAAGTGGGAAGGAGTAGGTCAGGGAACATGCCCTAAAGAAGTGCTCTTTGAGTCAGATTTGGAAGGAGAGGTAGACTTTAACAGAGAGTAAGGAAAGAGCATTCCAGGCTGAGGAGACAGCTTGAAGAATGGCAGACAATGAGCAGGGGTGTGCAGGATGTATTAGAGAAAGTGACTTCTTCCACTGACAGGAGATGAAGGTGTACAAGGAAGAGAAAGGAGGTCATGAGAATAAGCATGGAGAGCTATCAGGACCAGATTATGGAGGGAATTCAAATACCGTATCAAGTCATATATATTTTAGTTGGCTAAATAGAGAGCCATAGATAGTTTTGTGTTTGTTTTTTTAACAGAGTAATGTAATGCCTTTACCTTAGGAACAGTTGGGAGAGTTTGGGGAAAGGAGCAATACTATATGTGAATGGCTTTGTAGGCCTAAACTCAGAAATAGCAGTTGTGGTGGAATTGAAAAGGGACCACTATCACAAAGCTGAAATGAGAAAAGAGATTTCAAATGGCCAATCAATGTATGAGAAGATACTGAACTGCATTCACCATTAGAAGATTCAAACTAGCACAAGAAGGGGATACTATTTCTCATCTCATCAAATACGCAAAAATAAAAAATATTGATAATATGCAACTACTATTATTGATAATAAAAAGGAACTCCCCATGATGTCAAAGGAGAGTTAAATTGATAAAACATTTTAGGCAATAACTATCCAAACTTAAGATGTACATTCCCTTTGACCTACCAGTATTTCAAGTGTTCAAACACACACACACACACACACACGAAATTATAAGACAACATTGGAAAACTTGGAAAGAGGCAACAACAAGAAATTGATTAATAAATTATGGTATACATCTTCAGTATAATTCTGCCTAAGCCTTTAAAAGAATGAGATAAATTCATATGCAAAAAATTAAAACCTTTTCATAATATTAGTTATTAATATAGTAAGAGGAGATACAGTGGCAAAAGGATGTGATAATGCTCCTAAAACTGAATGTGTGTGTGTGTGCGTGCGCGCACATAAAAAGAGGCTTATAGATAAGGCTGAAATGATATAAAGCAGACTATCCATTTAGAAAGTGGATTTGGGAGACAGAAAGGGAAAACTTGTACTTTTTACTTCATACAATTTTGGGCTCTTCAAATTTTTTTTTGCAAAGAAAAAGAATTAACTTTATAATTTAAAACTTTTTAAAGAAGCAAAAGAAATGGTTATATAGAGGGATAATAAAGCACTAGGAGTCTTTCAGAAGGCCTTCAAATAATATGCCAACACGACTAAATCACATTGGTAAGTGAAGTTTGTGAGAATATTTAGTCAAAAAGAAGAAATTAATAAATTATATAATAATTTAACAGATACTACCCATGATGGTTGAATGGTGTTCATTTATTTGTTTGTGGCTTGGTGACAATTCTATCCCCTGAAGAATCTTGGTCCATAGAAATGCCAAACTGAGACAATCCATAGCCCTTCCTTGTCAGCATTCTATACATCTCTGTCTTTACCAGTTCAACTTTTGAGATTCCATAGATAAGTGATATCAAATAATATTTGTTTTTCTTTGCCTGAGTTATTTTACTTAGCATCATGCCCTCAAGGTCTGTGTGTGAGTTTGTGTGTGTGTGTGTGTGTGTGTGTGTGTGTGTATATGTGTGTAAATAAAAATGATATGCATTATAGCCCTTATACCAGGGACTGGTATAAGGAAATTGGGGAGATATTTAAGGGTACAAACTTGCAACTAGTACAGAAAAGTCCTGGAGATCTAATGCACATCATAGTGAATACAGACAGTACTGTATTATAAAATTCAAAGTTTCTTAAAGACTAGATCTTAATTGTTCCCACCACAAAAAGAAAAATTATATTTATGCTATGTGATAGGTGTTAACTAATGCTATGGTGGTAATCATATTGCAATCTATAAATGTACCAAATCAATACACCTTAAATGTATACAATGTTATGTCAATTATATATCAATAAATATAAAATAACAAATAATAAAATAAAATAAATATCCCTAGAAAAACATTGTCCTTCCTAACATCAAATCAGAATCTGAATCCTGGCTTTATTTGAGGTAGGATTTCTAGTTTTAAATCAGGAATTGGTTGGCATCTGAAGCATACTTCTACCTACATTCTAAGTTCATTCTCAGCAGCACAATTGTTCACAATGTGTCATAAAAGATAAACAGGATATTTATCTTCTGTGCATCTGTAATGAAGAAAGTATAACTAGAGTATGTGAAAGAGAAGAAGAAAATCAATGATGAAAACCATGTCAGAAGCAGTTACTGGTAAATGTCAGATTTCCTGTCTTGATATAACGGCTCAGGTTTTCAAACAGAAGATAATTACTTTCCACATGGCTACCTGAAAAAAAAATCTAAGCTGTATCAGAAACCTTCACAAATTCAGACTAATTGTGTGCAAATTAGGAGAGTAAATTGTATAATATCTATCTATATCTATCTATCTATCTATCTATCTATCTATCTATCTATCTATCTATCATCAATCTATATAAAAGCCTAAGTGACTGTTATGACTGAATGACTGGAATGAATGGACGACCAGCCGGTAGCTATAACACACACTACTGACCCAGACCTTACTGCTGGGGCCCTGACAGCCCCAAATCTGGTTCACCTGCACCCCGGACCCAGGCAGGAGGAAGGAGGGAGCCCAATTCCTCGAAGAATTGGCCATGCCTTAGCTTGCTACTGGGGCCAACCTCCTGCGGTCCCTCCCCCCTGACAGGCCAGCCCCCCCATGGGCCCCGATTGGGGGTCCAGCTGGCCAACCTCCCACAGTTCCTGTCCCTGGCAGGCCGGCCCCCCTGATAGGCACCTATCACCGAAGGGCCCCACCCGTGCACGAATTCGTGTACCGGGCCTCTAGTATTCAAATATAAAAGAAATTGAAAATATAAAATGCTAATCTTGTTAGATTATTAATTTAGTTTGCTTCCAAGAAAGCACAATTGTAAAACAAATCCTAGATAAAAGTAATGATATGGTGCCCTGGCCAGTGTTGCTCAGTTGGTTGAGTGTCCTCAGGTGCACTGAAAAGTTAGTGGTTTGATTCCCAGTCAAGGCACATGACCAGGTTGCGGGCTCAATACCTGGTGGGGACATTCAGGAGGCAGCTGATCAATGTTGTGTTCTCACAATGATGTTTCTCTCTTCTCCCTTCTTCTCACTCTAGAAATCAATACACTAAAAAAAAAAAAAAAGAAATGATATGGTGAGAAGATTGCTTAGAGGAAATTATAATCAAGTTAGACCTCTGGAAAACCATCTTTTTGAAAACAGTAGCCTGATTATCACTGTCCCTTAATATTACAATTTTTGTTTTTATCAAGAATCATTAAAATATAGATATACAACCTGCCTTAAAATTCAATGTAAAAATAGTAAGGCAATTACCCATTACATTACTCGACATCAATTTTTGTTTTGTTTTTTAGTCTTAATAATACAAAGCATTGCCAATTTATTGCACACAGAAGGCACTTAATAAATGCTAATACTTATGAGGACAGTAAGTTTGTATTTATAATTACACTTGTGAATTATAAACAAATTTTCATAGGACATATATGCTCTAAAATATATATTCTCTTGGGTAAAATAAGTATATATCTTGCAATCTATTTTTTAGAACTTGGATTTTATTTTATTTTTATTTTTAATCCTCATCCATGGATATTTTTCCATTGATTTTTAGAGAGAGTGGAAGAGAGAGGGAAAGACAGAAATATCAATGTGAGAGAAACACATCGATTGGTTGACCAAGGCCCAGGCTGGGAAGGAGCCTGCAACTGAGGTTCGTGCCAGTGACCAAAATCGAACCCTTCGGTCCACAGGCCGACGTTCTATCCACTGAGCCAAACAGGCTAGGGCTCCAATCTTGTTTACAAGTGCTAATTTGCTTAGTTTAGTGTAAAACAAAAATTAAATGTCAACAAAATCTCAAATAGATTTTCAAAAATTTCTAAATTTGTGTGTTGCTGCTTAATGCTGTATTGCATATGCACTATAAGCAGGCTAATGGGCAGATTCTCTTCCTTGAGCTATAAAAGTTACAAATTCAGACAAGGACTAGAGTATTCTTTTCATGATAAATTGGTTAAAAATATAAATTACCTCACATATAAAAAAGAAAAACAATAAATTAAAATTGAGAAAAGATAAAACAAGAATGCCTTCCATAGTAATGTATAAAAATTTTGCATAATTTTATTTTAAAACGTACATTTACCCAAGTCAAAGATATACTTCAAAGTATGGACTGATTCTGAATTATATCCACCAATGGCTTTTGGAGCATCTAATGAAGACAATTTATTCACTCCTAACTTTTCATTCACTCTGGAATCAGGTGCCCCAAAGGACAGCTCCAGACCCCAGGCAGTGATCCCTTTAAGCAGGGAGTTAACACTAATTATTACTGAAATCAGAAATTTCTACATCTCATAGCTAATAAAAACTAAAATTGACTAAACTGTCAATAAGTACCAAGACATAGGACAAATGGTTTGCATGCATTATGTCACTCGAATCTTCCCAATGTGAAAATATTAGTTTTATGAGGTCAAAACTCTTATTTTCATTTTAAGTGAAGTTGAGGATCACACAGATTTAGAGTATACCTAAGGACATAAAATTAGAAATTGGCAAAATAGTATTCAAAACCAGAATTTTTGGCTCCAAAATCAGTCTTAGTGCTGAGTCAATATTATAAGAAAATTTTCCCCAACTTTTCAGATAAACAGTGCAAAAACAGAATAGGTGTTAAAAAAAAAGTTGATCTTAATATTTCTAAATAACAGCAGAATAAAGAAGAACTAGCTATATTTTATCATTTTTATCTTGACTTTGAATTCATATTTGAGGACTTATATAAAAATAATTTGGATAGCTAGAAAATATTAGTTATGGGAAGGAAATGTTTAAAGATTTAATAAAAATTTAATCTTCACAGTTCATTCTTATAGCAATTTCTGTTGCCTGGTTACCATGAGGCAGAGCAAACTAACTACATAAGAATTATCACAACTATACTAAAAATAATGAACATTTCTTATCTCCCTGTTCTATTCTTAAATACTTCATTACAAAATAGAGTGAAAAATTATATGCTTAATAATAGGCATTGAATATATAAACTGTTTTCTTCATTCTTTGTTGAGTCTTCTAACCTCCTAGGTATATAACTGATGAATATATCTTTAGTTTTATCGAGAAAAATACCTTACAGCATCTGACCAGTGAGTCATCCAAAGTGTTCTGTTGTTGACAACAGACTTGTTTTTGATAAGCACTACAGAGATAAGAAATGAATAATGTACAGTCAAGATAAGGAATGTATAAAATGAACATCTGTTGTTTTTGCTGTCTAAAGGTCCTCACACCTTTTTTCTAGTAATAAAATCCCTCTGACATGGGGGAACCCATTCCTTGTAGTTTAAGCAAAGTTGAACTTAACACATTTCAGACCACAGAGGTTGGTATAGGACCCCTAACTGAACAGTTTTGCATCTCATAGGCCACAGCAATTGGGCACATTATCTAAGAAGTCTAACATACTTTTCAGTGAAGTTTACTATCTGTACTGTAAGAGAGAGCTTTGGGGTCTCCTTTCTGGATTGTGATCTATAAGAATATAGGCTTGTGGTTATCAGCGGCTATATTTACCACCTTTGGGGGAGATTCTGTTTGAGAATCCTATCTAATAATAGACAAACATGGTAATTAACCATACCTCCGCTACGCTTCCCATTGGCTAATCAGCAGGATATGCAAATTAACTGCCAACAAAGATGGTGGCCGGCAGCCATGCAGCTGAAGCGAACATGAGGCTTGCTTGCTCCAGTGATGGAGGAAGCCAAGGTTCCCCGCCTGCCGCGGCCCAGCTCTGAGCTCCGGATGCAACAATGTTGCAATTATAGAAGCTAAACAAACCCAGATACCTGCTTTCAGCCAGCAATGGTCTCAGAGCTGGAGTCAGCTCTCAGCTCCAGTGACAGCTATAGAAGGTAAATAAATCCCAGAATAAAAAAAAAAGAAA
>NW_005354385.1:7091846-7108295 GCF_000412655.1 Myotis brandtii | reverse complement strand
GCAGTGGTGGTGGGAGCCTCTCCCGCCTCCTCAGCAGCGCTAAGGATGTCTGACTGCAGCTTAGGTCTGCTCCCCGCTGGCAAATGGACATCCCCCAAGGGCTGCCGGGCTGCCAGAGGGATGTCTGATTGCCATCTTAGGCCCAATACCCTGGGGAGCAGGTTTAAGCCAGCAAGTGGTCATCCCCGAGGGGTCCCAGACTGCGAGAGGGCATAGGCCGGGCTGAGGGACCCCCTATCCCTGAGTGCACAAATTTTTGTGCACCAGGCCTCTAATCCTATATAATAAAAGCCTAATATGCTAAGTGTCCGGTCGTCCAGTTGTCTGTTCAATTAATCAAAGAGTAATATGCTAATGATATGCTAAGGCCACTCAACCGCTCACTATGACATGCACTGACCATCAAGGGGCAGACAGTCGACCGGTCGACCAGTTGCTATGATGTGCACTGAACATCAGGGGGCAGACGCTCCAACCAGTATATTAGCTTGCTGCTGGGGTCCAGCTGATCGAGACTGAGTAAGATGGGCTGGACATGCCCTGGAGCCCTCCTGCATTCCCTCCCCGGCTGGCCAACCTCCCACGTGCCTCCCCAGCCTCGATCGTGCACCAGTGGGGTCCATTGGCCTGGTCTGCGCCCTCTTGCAATCTTGGCTGAAGGGACCCTCCCCCACCCCCTGAGGGCATGAATTTCATGCACTGGGCCTCTAGTAAAATCAATAAAGAGAAGAAGCAAAGCTGAGTGATAGTCATTTGGAACCAGCTCTTCCTTTGGCCTTTATGGTTACAGTAGCCAATATACTCCCTTTTTTGCCTAAGTTGATTTGATCTAAGTTTCTATTACAAGCAAAAAAAAATTGACAGATACAATTCTCTCAACCATGGAGTTACTTAATTCCCTCTTGAATATAGTTATATTTAGGAACCTAGGATTTGAAGATGAGTTTGTTAAGATAACTACCAGCTGTATAAAGTCATATTTCCTTTCATTTTTCTTTAAAATATCTCAAATGTCAAGTAGTGATAGCAAATTGGAATTCTGAGGCTATAGATCAGAGATTTTTCAACTGGTATATCACAAAAATTTTATAACATGGAATACCTGACTATTTAGTCAGGGGTACTAACCTCTTTTCTCTTTGATTGTTTAAAAAAAAATGACAACAGCCAATACAATAGCTGACCAGTGTGAATAAATCAAAATTATTGATTCATTTAATAATTTAAAAAGAGATCAGATTTGTATGAATTAATCAAAATTATACTTATTTTTGGTCAGATCTGCAAAAAATATATCTGTTGGTGTGCCACAGAATTTTAGCAATTAGTTTACGTGTGCCATGAGATTTAAAAAAGGTTAATAGTTGAGCAGAATGATTTTTTTAAATCTCTTTCAAAAACTATCTCACTTCAATAATAAGGCCTTAAATTTTATCACTGAAGGTTTATTTCCTTATGTTCAGCCTTACCATCTCCCTGCAGTCCTATTTTAAGAAATACACAACACGGAGGCACTTATATCTTAGCATGAATTATTCAGACAGTTTTTCGCCATGACAGGAAAAGATATGTGCCAAAAGTTGCAACAAGAAGACAAAAAGTAAAAGGATCAAGAGAATGAGAAAAGCCACTGACTAAGAGAAAATATTTTCAAAAGATGTATCTCCTATTTCACTATGTCAAGAGATATCCGCACCCCCATATTCATAGCAGCATTGTTACAATAGCCACAACAGGGAAACAACCTGAGTTCCACTAACAGGTGAATGGATAAAGAGAATGTGGTATAAGTGGAATACTTTTCAGTCATAAAAAGAAGGAAATCCTGCCATTTGCAACAGCTTGAATGAAACTTGAGGGCATTATGCTAAGTGAAATAAGTCAGAAAGAGAAAGAAGTACTGTATGATCTCACTTATATGTAGAATCTAAAAAAATAATCTCATAGAAAAAGATATCAGATTTGTGTGCCATGGGCAGAGTGTGTGTGTGTGGGGGGGGCGGGGTGGTGAGAGAATTGGATGAAGGTGGCCAAAAGGTAAAAGCTATAAACTTTAAGATGAGTAAGTACTGAGAATGTAATGTACAACATGGTGACTATAGTTAAAGCTTCTGTATGGTATATTTGAAAGTTGCTAAGAGAGTAAATCCTAAAAGTTCACAAGGAAAAAAATATTTTTTGTATCTATATGAGATGATGAATGTTAACTAAACTTATCAGGGCAATCGTTTCTCATTGTATGCAAGTCAAGTCATTCTATGGTGCACCTTAAATGTATAGTGCTGTACATCATTTATATCTCAGTAAAACTGAAAGAAAAAAATGTCTTAATGTTAACATTAAGAATATACTTCCTAAATCCTTTCAGGCATTTTAAGCAATGAAAACTGTTCAAGTATATATATTATTCCTGTGTCAGGTTATATTTTCATTCAAGTCAGTCTTGGAACCATTAAAAATATAAAGCATTTAACCAATTTTATTGGAATTTATTTCTACCTAGAAGACAGCCTTTCCAGAATTTTTAAAAAGCCTCTTACAATATTCCTATCTACATATTATCTTTATGTTTTTAATATCATTGGTAAATTAATTATGACAATGTGTTTTGATAAAATTGCTTCTTCTTTTTTTAAAGCCTCATCTGAGGATATGTTTTTAATGATTTTGAGAGAGAGAGCGTGCGCGAAAGAAAAAGGTAAGAGAGAGAGAGAGAAAGATAGATTAGTTGTCTCCTGCAGGAGGCGCCTGGACCGGGGATGGAAAATGAAACCACAGGTATGTACCTTGATCTGGAATTGAACCCACAACCTTTTGGTGTATGGGATGATGTTCCAACCAATTGAGCTATCCAACCAGGGAGAAATTGCTTCTATTTAAAATAAAAAAAAAAAATGGATTTTTGGATTTCCAGTGGGATTTTGTGTTTATTTGTTTTCTGGCTTATCTAAAATTTCACCATGCTGTACCAGGTCCTCATACTTTAATATGATCAGAATCACACCTCAGATGCACTTTAATAACTTAAGTTCTGAGGCCTTAACCCCAGAGCTTCTGATTCTTTAGGTCTGAGTGAGACCAAGGAATATGTACTTTTTACCAACATCTCAGGTAATATTAATGCAGGTGGTCTTTAATCTTCATTTTGAGGAACACTAGGAACACTAGACAAAATTTACTTTCCCTTTAGAAAAATTATTTGTTTTTATTATGTGGAAATGTAAAAAAAAATATATTTATTTTCATATATAAACAACACTCAATTCACTTATGAAATATAAGAGAAAAATCCTCCCTTAATTTGAATTCTTGTTCATTTTGAGCATTACACCTTATTTTGTTTCACTAGAGACTTTGACAACTGTTTAAGTTATCACTTGAAAGTACAATAGCAGTATTTTTACATTTTCCTTCGCCTATGAAAATATTTACTCTTAAGCCCCCAGAATTAACAACACTTTCCTATCTTAAGGATCTGTATATCAAAAAGGAGGGATTTCTGAAATTTTCTTGGGAATTTCCCCCAAAGATATTTACTAAAACTACATCTTGTCTAATCTTTTCCATTTCTCCTATAAGAAGTTATATTTCTTTACGCATAGTAACAGAGAACATTACAAACACAAACCTGAAAGCTCATGTAGGATTTAAGCCAGATAAAACTTAAAAAACAACTATATGTCTTCCAGAGAATTGCCTTTCAGCAGCATTGAAAATGCATAGTTCGATACCAAACAGCAGATATATGCAATGTTTTCCAAGATGGAACATAAGGTCTCAGTCTATTTTAAGAGGAAGAAAAGATTGGAAAATATCCCAGAAATGTCATTGTGGGAGCAGGCTGAACAACCCACTAGTATAAAAAGAATTTTTTAAAAAAGCAATCACATCACACATTTATTAAATTTAGGGAAGACAGTAGGATAAAAAGTGTTAGATTTCCTTAGGGAAAATATTCAAGTGAAACTAAGTTAGTTCTAAACTATAATTGACCATTACAGTTTAGTAGAAGCTGGTCTTAATCATGGGACCAGAAGAGATCACAGACATTTAAGTGGTCATTTTCCCACCTTCAGTTGAGTTGTACCCAAGACACCTAAGATTAATAAATAATATATCTCAGTTTAAATGCCTGCAGAGGAAGACATTTTATAAATCATTCATTTTTTCTGTTAAATAACCAATGCACAGGTTGAATCTATTTCATTCCTTCATTTATTCGATCCAAAACTATTAAGACCCCACTATGTGTTGGTTCACAAACTGGCCACCATACACGAAGAGCAAGGAGAGACTGAGGAAAAAGGCAGACCACTCCAGATTGGTAGGTGGCAGTTTTAATAAACAAGGAAACTTAAGAGGCTCATCCTGAGTGGTTGCAAGATGAGTAGATTTCTGCATCCACCCTCCAGAATCTTAAAATTTACATAAAGGCCTTAACTGGGTTCAGTCATGTATATTGTCCATAGTCTCAGCAACATGTTGCTCTCTCAAGGCTGTGCCCTTGAACACGGCTCCTGCTGTGGGAATGGTGGGGGAGAGCATGCATTCTAAGCACAGGGATGAGGTGAGGAGTGCCCCATTGCTCAGGTCTAGCTCACGGGTCAACCAGTGGCCACAGCCTCTCAATGACCTCACCCAACATCAAGTACAAGATACATCACTGCTAAAAGCTCCAGACAAAAACTAGGAAGTTTATTCAAACTAAGTTGTGCGTTTTCCACTTTAATATCTAGAAAACTCGGGGGAAAATAATAGCCTTTCAACACAGAAGACTAAACTGTGTAAACTCCCATCTCATTATGAAAACAGACAAAGGATTGATAAAGTATAACCCATTATTTAATATATAAAGATGAGCTCAAAAGAAAAGGAAAAGGAAAATTCCAAGGTATCAGGAAAAAATAGTGAGAAAACTGGTAGCCATAGTGGAGAACGCAGGAGCCAATGCATCAGGTGCTCAGGGATAGAATGCCTGGGTATAAGTCCTATGGACTCAGGGCTGCAAATACCAAACAAGGCTGGGAGATGTGCCCGGATAAGGCGAAGAGCTGGAATTGAATTTCTTGCAAAGCAAGGAAGCTTTGAATTGATAAAACTCTATGAAAATAAGAACAGAATAGTTTCACCAACTCAAGAAGCAGCAAGCAAACAGCCCATGAAAAATGAAACACCAGCCTTATACCTGCACATAAGTAAGGAGTCCAAATTTATACCACTCACACATTATTGAAACCTAAAACCCAGAATTTAACATAGAAAATTGTGAAATTCTAGGACTTTCGCAGAAACAAGCCTAAAAATCTTTTGCAGATTCACACAGAATAAATACACTCATTGAAAATGCGCTCATAATAAAAATTTCTAAAGCATACAAAGGAATAATGCATCATGATAAATAGTACTGAGACAGGATGAACAGGAAGATTAGAAACCCAAGAAACTTGAGATACCACATCAGTCCAAAGATAATTTTTTAAGTATTTTTAAAAAGAATGAAAAATATAATGAAAGTACAGAAATAAAAATCATAGATTTTAAAATGTAATATTTGGTACTAAAATTTCAATAGACTAAACAATTGGTTAAACACAGAAAGAAGCTGAACATCTGGCTAAGCTGAAGGAAGAAATGATAAACTGGAGGATAAGTCTAAGGAAATTACCCAGAAGTAGCACTAATTTTAAAAGGAGATGAAAAACACAGAAGACTGGTTAAGAGGGAGTTTAGAATGAAAAATTTTATCATGCATTCAATATGTGTCCCAGTAAGATGGAATAAAGAAAATTGGGGAGAGGCAAGAGTCAATGAGTAAAAATATTTCCTTAACTGAAAGAAGCAGAGGGTTCACAGAAGCAAATAACAATAAATAATTACCTAAACACATTAAAGTAATATTGAAAATTATCTGAGATAAAGAGAAAAGTATTACAAGCAACCAGAGAGAAAAAATCCTCAAAGGAATAACAATTAGACAAACAACAGACTCTCCATTAAGAGCAAAAGAAGCCAAGTAGAATTACCTCCTTCAAAGTGTTGAAGGAAAATAGTCAAACAAAATTAGGAACTCAGGTAAAATAGCATTCAAGAGTAAAGCAAAAATAAATATATTTGTATAAAAACAGAGAATGAGATAGTTTGCCACCCAGAGATTCTTGTTAAAAAACAAAACTATTAAATGATATGCTTCTGGAAGAAGAAAATAACCACAGAAGAAAGAGTAAGTTATAAGAAGCAGTAATTGGCAAAAATTATTGAAAAATATATTTACAAATCTATTACAAATATATTACATATATTACAAATCCTATCCTATCTAATAAAGAGGGAATATGCTAATTGAATGCCACACCCTCAAAGATGGTGGTGCCCACAGCCACAAGATGGCGGCGCCCAGTCCCCTCAGCCCCGCCTTGCCACGTGCCTGCTTCTGGAGTCCCCCAGTTCCCTTACCCCCCCAGCTGCTCAGGGCCAGCCCGAGGCGCAGGCAAGCCTTGGATGGCAGCTGCCCAGCCTATACCCGAGGCTCAGGCAAGCCTCAGCTGCCGGCTGCCCAGCCGCCCAGGGCCGCCCAAGGCTCAGGTAACCAGGACCGGCCAAGGCTTGCACTGCCAGCAGTGGCAGCATCAGAGGTGTGATGAGGGTGTCACCTTTCCCTGATTGCCAGGTTGCCTCCCGCCCCTGAGGGCTCCCAGACTGTGAGAAGGGGCAAGCCAGGATGAGGGACCTCACCTCCAGTGCATGAATTTTCATGCACTGGGCCTCTAGTATAATATAAGCCTGATATGCAAATTGACCGAATGGCAGAATGACCAACAGAATGACTGGTCGCTATGATGCACACAACCACTAGGGGGCAGATGCTCAACACAGCCTGCAGGCCCCAGGCCAGCCAAGGCGGGTGCCAGCGGGGGCCCCCGACTGCCCCGCCAGTTGCCCTGGAGATAGGCCCTAATTGTCGGCCAGGCCTAGGGACACTACCCATACATGAATTCTGTGCACCGGGCCTCTAGTTGAAATATAAAGACAATGCTTAAAAACTTCTTGGTCCCAGACAAGCTTGTCATTTCTCTCCCATGTATGTAAGCTGATTCAAATAGCCTTACCTTCTCTACTTATAACACTGTTTCATCTTTAGCTCCTGAACAAGGAAAAACCAGGGTTTATTCTCCTTGTGGCATTCATAAACTAAACTGAAATTTTATCATTTGTGCCAATCTCTTGTATCTAATGCTTCTCCTATATTTTACTGAGATTGTGATTACCCAGGAGATGGAGAGGGTACCATCATTATTTATTTCAAGTTTTACTTGATTCTTTGAAGCAGGTCCGATAACCTGGGAATGATAGTAATATTTAAGAAAACAATATAGGCTGCAGTCTCTAAAGGTAAGATTAAGAGAGGAATTCTCTTATAGTCAATATTGCACCAGAAACTTAACCAGAATGATAAGAAGAAGAAAAAAGACATAAGGACAAAAAGGAAGAAAAAATTATTTTATAATTACTCATCTACAAAATATACAGCCCTACCTGGTTTTGTTCAGCCTGTGGAGTGAAGGTTCCCAGGTTCGATTCCTATAAAGGGCACATGCCCAGGTTGTGGGCTCGATCCCCAGTAGGGGGTGTGCAGCCAACCAATGATTCTCTCTCATCCTTGATGTTTCTATCTCTCTCTCCCTCTGCCTTCCTCTCTAAAATCAATAAAAATATATTTTAAAAAAAGAAAATCTACAAACTACTAGTATAAGAGTATTTAATAAACTTGTTAAAAATAAGTCCAATATACGAATATCAGTGTTTCCATATAAGCAATATACTATTAGAGAATGTGATTTTCAAAAGTTCCCATTTTCATTACCTACAAAAATTATAGGGGGCCTAGTAAAAACTTAACCAAAGATGTTCAAGACCCAGGAGGGCAATTTTAAAACTTTGTGAAAGAAATAAGACAGACCTAAATAAATGAGCAGATATGTCATACCCAAAACCAAAACAGGTTTTTATGGACCTTGGCAAGTGGACACTAAACGTTAAATGTACCCCACGGGGCCTGAGGCTTCCTTCTCTCAGTGGCCCTGGCCCCTTGGGAACTCACCCACACTAAAGCACAACACTCACACATCATCGCCACTGGCACCACACCACCCTGCCACTGTTACTGTCCTCACTTGTGTTACTTCTCATTGCCTGTCCCCACATGTTGGCCACCTCTGTGACTACCACCATAGAGGTCATGGGCACCTGCTGGGAAGGACTGAAGCAAAGGAGGGGTGGGCTTCCTTACTCTCGTGCCCATCCTCAGCCTCATTCCACACCCCATCCCCCGCCCTACAGGCCTGGCCCACAGCCTCTCAGGTTCTCGGGTTAAGGCCTGGTTTCTGACAAGGGTTCCCCCCCCCCCCACCTTGTGGACAGGGCTCTTCTTTGCTCTCCCTCCTAGTGGACCCCTTGCAGGCCTGGACTTTGGCATGGGCCCTGGGGAGGGGACTGCTAGGTCTTCTGTCGGAGAAGCCCCTAGACCAGGGGTGGGCAAACTTTTTGACTCGAGGGCCACAATGGGTTCTTAAACTGGACCGGAGGGCCGGAACAAAAGCATGGATGGAGTGTTTGTGTGAACTAATATAAATTCAAAGTAAACATCATTACATAAAAGGGTACGGTCTTTTTTTTTTTTAGTGTTATTCATTTCAAATGGGCCGGATCCGGCCCGTGGGCCGTAGTTTGCCCACGGCTGCCCTAGACACAGGCCAAAGAGAGGCCCAGGAGCAGCTATAACCTTAGTGGAGAGACAGAGGCAAGTGCACAGGCTGTCTTGTCCTGGCCCCTGCCTTCGTGAAGTGGCCCTGACACACGAAGCTCTGGAGCAGGTCCAGGGCCAGCACAGAGCCTGCACACGGTTCCCTCCTGCTCTGCTGCTGCCCCTCCAGTGGCCAAGCCTTTCTCCTCACTCCCCAGACTGGTCCCAGGCCCAGAAGAGGCCACTGGGAGAGGTGAGGACAGACTGCCTGGCTCCATCTCTACCTCAGAGGCCCTGCAGTCCCTGGTTATGGGGTAACCTTTGGGGATGAGCTGGCCATGGGGGAGCAAGGCAGGGGACTGGTGTCCAGCCCAGCCAGTACTGCTGTGCCTTCAAGGACTGACCTGTCACGAGGTCATCAGCTAGCCACTCTCTCCACTCTGGCTGGCCCATTTGTCACCTTGAGTTTTCACTCTTTGATATCCAACAGCAATACTTACAGGGGTACATGATACCCCAGAGTTTCTCTAGTTCTGTCTTTCACAAAAATAAAGAGGAGGCAGGACCCCAAGCGGAGCATCCTGGGGTCTGGGGCTCCCCATGACACTTGTGCAGCCCCAGGCCCATTTGCAGCATTGATAAGCAGCTTGACCCTGGGCTTAGTGGGGAGGGAGTTCTGTCTTCATACCCCGACCCAGGCCAAAGCTAGGGATCTGGGTTTTTGTTGTTCTTGTTGTTGTTTTAACAACTAAGCATTTCTCTTCTGTACAGACCCAATAAAACCTCCTATGATTTGCACCTAAAAAACAAAAAAAAAGACAAAACAAAAACAACATTAAATGTAAAAGCAAAGAGCCAAGAATAGCCAAAATATATTTGAAGATCAAAAGGGTACCTAGTCCTTTAAGATATCAAGACATTATAAAGCTATAAGAATTGATACTGTGTGATATTCATGTAGAGAAAGGCAAATAGACTGATTGAATGAAGAACTCAGACACAGGCCCATCTATACTTTGGGGCATTTGGTATAGGATAGGCAACATTACAAATCAATAGATAAATGATAAAATGACAATGAGGAAATATGCTCTCCATATGAATAAAAAAACAAATGAGGCTCTTATGTATACCATATTAAAATTTGTTGCTAAGTTGACTAAAGACCTAAATGTGAAAAGTAAACTTTAAAATTTTTGAAATAAATATAGGTCTTTTAATTAATTCATTGTGAGGAATAATTTACTAAACAAGATGCACAAGTTATTTAAAAATGGATACATCTGACTAATTTAAAATTAAATACTGTGCCAAATAAAAGATTTGTCTTTTTAATTATATAAGACAGTCTGGGAGAAAAGATTTCATATTTATATAATAATTTACATATATTATATAATTTTACATAATAATTTACATTTAAAATATGCATAATTTACATTATGTATTATACTAATTACATTATATGTTGCATTAAATTATATGTTATTTACATAGTTAATATTTAATATTATATAAATACATATAGTGCATATAATTTGTAGTATATATATATACTTTAAATTTTTCAATTAAAAATGAAAGACAATAAAATATTAAATTGCATAGGATATGAATAATTATCAGACTAAGATATCCAAATACTTAACAAATATGTGAAATGCTCCCTGTTCCAACTAATTAGGGAAATAAATATTAAAATAAGTTGACCTTTCATATCAATCACATTTGCAAAACTTAAGTTGAGCTTAAGTATTTTACAAACACAGGAAAATAGTAATTTTCATTATAGTACCTATGGGAGTACATATTGATACAATATCTTTGAAGTTATATTTAACAATATCTAGGAGACTTTAAAATGTGCTTAGTCTACCATCTGTAATTCTCCTCCTAAGAATATACAAGAAACTAAAGAATTCTAGGGGGATCCTTAGAAAAACTCTGTTGCATATATGCAAAAATGTTTATAATAGCAAAAGACTGGAAGCAATCTAACATCATATAAATTGTGAGACATTATATTATATAATACTATATAAAAGTAAAAATAAATGAATTATAGTTACCTGTATCATCTAGATACATCTCAAAAATTAATGTTAAGTGAAAGAAGCAAGTTAGAGAATGTTAAATATATTACGATACTGTCCAGGTATAAAGTTAAAACCTTAAACAATAAGTGGCTAAATTTATATGCAAACTTATGATAATGTTGCCAATAAACTAGCTAAAAAACTATATTTCCATTTTATTACTGATTTATTTTTAGTAAAGGTAATTTCTACTTCATGAGTAAAGAGGGTTTGGGCTTTATAAGTCATTTGTTGCTGATTTTTATTTTATTTCTATTTCATGGAGTAAAAAGAAAACACTTTAGAAGATTTCATATCAAATTCTTACTACCAAAGAAGTTTAAATAAATAAATCACTAAAAAACACATTTTAAAGATCACAAAAGTTTAGTGAACCAAATATTTGATGATATTATCTACCTTCATATTAAGTAATCTTGAAAATCATCCAAGTATGTATAATATCCCAAATTGAAGTAAGATAGCTGACTCACCTAATGATTTCTATATTTTGCATAATTCCAAGGAAAATGAATTATTTACCATTTTAACATTGTAATAGCATAAGTTTAATAGAAACAGATATCCTTTAGTCGTTTTTATTATTTACTCCATGCATAAACATGCCAACATTTCTACTGGACAGAGAAATATTTTCTCTACTTCCAAAACCATGAGTCTATTCAATGCTGAGAGCAAATTGGTGAGAAAAATGGCAGTCTGTAGCCTTTTCTAAAGTCTGAAATGTAAGCTTCACTAATTGTAGTTTCCTTGGAAGCATAGAGAGCTATATTAAATCTTATCACATTTTAATCTACATTTAATTATCATAGATCACTCTTCAAATGCCTACTGATGAGAAAGAAAATTGCACAGCATATGGTAACCAAGGAGCACAGAAAAAGTTGCAAGACTTCTCTTCCTTTGCTTATGTGGTAAAACTAATCAATATGCTTATGCAGTCTCCCAAAATAGGTAAACTCACAACACATTATAACCATCCCTTCAGTGTGGGTCACCATCGGAGGACCTCCACTGATGATTAACATCTACAGGTTGCATGGAAGCTTCTGTTGTCTTTGGGAATCTCATTTGAGCAGCCAAGGTCTCCTCTGGAATGTTTATTTTGCTGTGTGAGTCTCCTGAGACTACTGTCTCCCATAACATACAGAGTGAGGGCTCAGCTCCTCCTTACAAACCATGGAAGTCTGTGGCATGCTGCCACATCAATCATAGTGCCTACCACCCCTTCCAAGGAACTGCCTTTGCAGAGTTCCTGCTGAAGAAATTAGAAACGGCTTTACCTTCTGCAGGGAAACCATGTTCTGTATTACACAACCCACCTCCTCTCCCTCCCTTGGGCCACAAGCGATTGGAATATGGGTGGTGTCTGGCCCAAGATGAGACCATCCTCCCGCTGTCCATAAACTGACTTGTTGTGAAAAGCTTACTGAGTTCATTAAACATCTTGCTCTGATAAATGAGAAATAAAGTGAGAATCAGTATCAGCAGTGGAACCCAAAAGTAAAAGAATCTCAAATATTAGACGAGGTAAAGGAGAGGACATCAGAGGCCAGATTAAGTCATGAACAAGGAAATAGTGGTGGTGGGGGATGATCAGGAGAAGAACCCTAGTAAAGGCCGTAGGTTTCAGTTTAAAGAGCAGGAACATCAGAGAGAAGCTGAGTATATTGGCTGCAGAGCTTTGGCGCAAAGCTCTAACTTTCAGAGAAAGCCTTACCTAACTAAAACTGAATATCTTACACTTTGAGCCTCCATTCTTGTTACAGATATCCTTAAAATAACACCCTCTTGACCTAGACTGTTTTGCACAGTGGTTAGAACCTCGGCCTGTGGACGGAAAGTTCTCGGGTTCGATTCTGGTCAAGGGTATATACCTCTGTTGCAGACTCCATTTCCCAGGGCTGCATGTGGGAGGCAACCAGTGACGTGTCTCTCTCTCAAATTGATGTTTCTGTCTCTCCCCTCCCTTCCATTCTCTCTAAAAAATCAATGGAAAAAATATCCTCTGGTGAGGATTAACAATAATAATAATAACATCCTCTTACCTGAACTAAACTGAGTGATTTAGAAACGGATATAGTTATCTTTATTGCATTTTAAAGTATGACAGTATTGCAAAGTTGACCAAACTGTATTGTAGTCTCACAATTAACTTTTCTTTAAACTCTTACTTTGCTTACAGGATCTCCAAATGTACCTTTATAATAAATTTTATTTTTAACACTACTTTTCTGGCTAACTTGCCAACTCGAACCAAGTGGAAAATACAAAGATAAGCCAGAAATTTGAGAAGTTAGTGTAATATTTATGATATTCTCATTCATACCTCATCATTCATACATGACTTGGATCTTTATCCTGGCAGACTATTGTAAGGAGAAGCAGATAATGGAGAGCAAGAGGACAACAGCCCTTCATTTTAAGTGCCAGACAATTGAGCCATGTCATTTACAAAAAAGAGAAAGAAAGAAGCACTCAGGTTCTATTTTCTGAACTCACTAAATATTTCCATTTCTCACATCTGAACCACTCCTGTGTTTAACATAATGCCAAATGAAAAAGACAAAAAAGAAAACTTCAGAATTTTTTTAAATGTAGCTGCACTTACAGGAAAAATAAGGAGAAGGCAGTTGAACAACAACAACAATAAAATCCCCATTAGTGATACAGAATTCCCCAAAGAAGTTACTTGTAGTTGGCTCCAGAATCACATATTCAATTTTTGTAGTTTTTTAATGTTTTTGTTGGAAAAAAGATTTTTTTTTTTTTATTGAGGGAGAGGGAGAGATGGAAGAGAGGGAGAGGGGAAGAGAAACAGAAACATTAATGATGAAAGAGAATCACTGATCAGCTGCCTCTTTGCCTCTTGCACATCTCCCACTGGAGACTGAGCCCAAAACCTGGGCATGTTCCCTGACTGGTAATCGGACCATGACCTCCTGGTTCATAGGTTGACATTCAACCACTGAGCTAAACTGGCTGCGCCAATTTTTATAGTTTTTTAAAAAAATGCCATTAGAGTTTTCACAAACAACTTTTTGTTTTTTAAGTTTCAGATATCAGAGAGAAAATAATAAATAGATTCTCTTTTTCTGAGATATACATAATGCTCACTTTGACTTGTTATCTCTAAGTCTGTCGTACCTAGCATGTTTTAGACTTTTTAATTCTTCCTCTTACGATATTACAGTCTTTGTAATCATCCATAAAATTATTAATTGGCTCTATATTACAAATGAAACTGTACAGAATTGTTTCTTTCCCTCTTCTTCAAATAAAAAGCTTTAAGAATTCTCCATGATCCTCTCTATTAACTCACAACACACTCATAAACAATGGTTACACTGATCAAGCATTTGTAACTATAAAACCATAGTAAATCAAACCAAAACAGTAACAGAATATTGTTATCTAAAAATAGTTTCCTGTCACTCAAACAAGTGTACCCTTTCTCTTCTTAACATTTAGATTTTTCTTTATTAATTAAATCCAGCCCAATCAAAACTTTAAAGCTTTACTTTTTTGCCAAAATATAAACAAATAATAGCCATATTGAAATTATTTTTATCAGTACCAATGGTAAATAGTTTTGTCCTAAGAAGAATTGTTTATGATTAAATTTTCATGTTTGCCACATATAATTCATATTGAATTAACTATTCAACTGTGTCAAAAATTAGAATGTTTAAACAAGCATGCTTGAGAACAAAAGTGGGAAGCAAATTAGATCAATGATCTTTATTAACCTTAAGTGGCCAAGCTCATGAAAACATTCTCTATTATGTCTGGCTGCAGAACCCATCATGATTTACACCCAAAAACCCTGAAGAGATGTTCTCAAAAGTGCTAAAATCACTTGATAAACAGCAATAGAAATTTCTTATTATAGAACATACCACCAAGTATTAAGAATAAATTAAAACTTCCTAAACATAATAAATACATATTACATATTACACTTACTAGAGAAAATTTCAAGTGTATACCCTTCAAGTTCCAGAAAAAGACAGAAATACCCACTATTAAAGGTATTATTAATACAGTACAAAATGTCCTACAAAATAAATAGTTAATTTATTATCATAAAATACAGATAAGAATGTAAAAAACTAAATTTGTCTTAGCAGATAACTAAAAAAAAATCAACAAACTATTAAAATTAATGAGAAAGTAAAGTGAGTTTAATTTCAATTCAACAAACATTACAGGGTACCTAGGGATTAATTTAACAAAAAATTTATGAAACATTTATGGAGAAAATTTCAAAACTATATTAAAGGACACTATAAAAAGACCTGCAGCGATGGCATAAGATAGCATGCTTGTGGATAAGATGACAAACTATCCTAAAGATACCAATTTTCCCCAAATTAATGCATGTATTTAACAAAATTCATATTGAAATCCCAAAAAGAATAATTTTAAAATATAGCATGATGATTAAGTTTACATAAGATTATAAATATCCATGAATGGCTACAAAACATTTTAAAAGAACAAATCTGGATAATTTACCTCTTCTAGAACTTTAGCCGTGAAACTAGTATAATATTGGTGCAGGGACAGATAAGGGCAGTAATGAAATATAATAGAAAGCCCAGAAACACACAGTATAAGTGCAAAGTTAGCATATGAAAGTAATGTGATCACAAATCAGGGGGAAATGGACTAATAATTTAGTAGATAGTATTGAGAAAGTCTGCTTACTATGTGGAGAAAAATAAATTTGGATACCTTTCTATATCATATTTGTAGATGAACTCCAGATTAATAAAAGACTTAAATATGAAAGTAAATATGAAGAGCTAAATAAAATAATAGGGAATGATTTTTTTTAAAAAAAAAGGAAGGCCTCTTCTGCACATATCACAAGGGAAAAATAACAGATATGTATTCTGTATAAAAATTAAAGACTCTCTTCAACAAAATATCATAGTCAAAGCAGAATGGTTTCATACTTGAAGAAAACATGAAATACTTAAATATGACAAATGATTAATTGCTATAATATACAATGAAGTAATATAAATCTTTTAAAAACAAACAGGAAACACAATAGAAAACATGGTCTCAATGTAAATAGGAAACTCACTAATGGGGAAGCCCAAATGACTAATTAGAATATGAAGAGATGTTCAACCTCTCTCAGGACCAGAGAGAAAGAGCAAATAAAAACTACTTTGAAACATGTCGGATGTCATACAGTCATCCGAATGGTAAAAATTGGAATGTGAAAATGTCAAGTGCTAGCAAGGTTGTAAGACAACATTAACACCCATTGCTAGGGCAGACATTCTGGGATACATAAAATTGTGTACTATGGCCAATTCTAAATACAACCCTCAGAGAAACTCAGACAGAATATCCATCACAGCATTGCTTTGGGTAGCAAGTATTTGAAGGTATCCTAAACATTCATCTCTAGGAGAATGGATAATTTAGTATGGTATAGGTAGATGATGTATGAAACAGTCATAAATAGCGAGCCACATGTGCATGTGATAACATAGATGGATACGAAAGAATGCAGTTGTACACAAGAAAAGTAAAATGCAAAATAACATTTATAACCATACTAGAGGCCCAGTGCACAAAAATTTGTGCACTCGG
>NW_005354385.1:7085860-7090199 GCF_000412655.1 Myotis brandtii | reverse complement strand
GCCGCCATCTTGGTTGGCAGTTAATTTGCATATCGCCCTGATTAGCCAATGGGAAGGGTAGCGGAGGTACGGCTAATTACCATGTTTCTCTATTATTAGATAGGATGATTTATGTAAGCAAAAAATACAC
Source organism: Myotis brandtii (assembly GCF_000412655.1). NCBI lineage: Eukaryota > Metazoa > Chordata > Mammalia > Chiroptera > Vespertilionidae > Myotis > Myotis brandtii. The sequence goes on along the minus strand of NW_005354385.1, from coordinate 7,090,069 downwards.
AAAGCAATAGCACTTATATAGGATGTCCCCCAAAAAATATGTACACATTTTACAGCTGATAGCTCAATTTGTATTTCTTTCTTTTCAGATTTAACCCATTGGAATTAATAATTATTTAAAGTGTGTACACATTTTTGGGGACACCCTGTATTTTTTAAGATAGGCACATACCTAAATAAATACATGGATAGTGTATCAGGAGGTTATATCTTAAATACAGTAGAAAGAGTGAATGTGTGTTGGGGAGAAATAAGAGTGAATATGGTGAATGAAAAAAAATAAACAAATTAAGGATCTAATGACAGCATTCTCTAAACCAGGGGTGGGCAAACTTTTTGACTCGAGGGCCACAGTGGGTTCTTAAACTGGACCGGAGGGCCGGAACAAAAGCATGGATGGAGTGTTTGTGTGAACTAATATAAATTCAAAGTAAACATCATTACATAAAAGGGTACGGTCTTTTTTTTTTTTAGTTTTATTCATTTCAAACGGGCCGGATCCAGCCCGCGGGCCGTAGTTTGCCCACGGCTGCTCTAAACAGAGAATATGATTAACTCAATGCTCTGCACCTGAGATCCATGTAAAACAGTGGTGCCACCAGAACTAGAAAAGAAGAGGTTTTCAAGAAAGAAGGAGTGGGCAACAGTATCAAATGCTGCAAATAGTTCGTGTAAAAAAAGGAGTTGAAAAAACACTATGTTTTCTTTTCTACAAGTGGTGAAAATAATTTAACTGAATCATCTTTAATTTCTTCATATTCCTTAACTTGTGGAACTAGGTTCAGTTTTGTTTTTTTCTATAAGTATTTGGCCACTACACCAAGAAAATTACCTTGTTGCTTTTTCTAATTGTATCCCAATTTCTGGTTTTCTTTTACCAGCAGCTTCATACCACCTCTTATGTTCCATTACAACCTATGACCAACTGATCCTTTTTTTTAAATCTCATTGTTATAATGTGAGTGATATAATTGGCTCATCATTTTTATTAATTTCATATTGATTAGCTTTTTATAATAGGCATGCTCTATGAACTCTCCTTAGTAAAAAAATACTTCTGACTTTAGTCGTTTTGCGCAGTGGATAGAGCATCGGCCTGCAGACCAAAGGGTCCGAGTTCAATTCTGGTCAAGGGCATGTACCTCGGTTGCAGGCTCCTCCCTGGCCCAGACCCTGGTCGGGACGTGTAGAGGAGGCACCCAATCGATGTTTCTCTCACATCGATGTTTCTCTCTCTCTTTCCCTCTCTCTTCCACTCTCCCTAAAAATCAATGGAAAAATATTCTCAAGTGAAGATTAACAAAAAATATATAATAAAAATTAAAAGATACTTCTGTAATCTATTCCCATATTCTCTGGCTTATTTATTTATTTTACCACTTCATATTACATCACAGGAGTGCTAAGTGTCTTCTCTTCAGATTATCCCAAATTTGGACAATGCTGGGATTAGTACAGAGACAAGAATGTCCCACTTCTGTGCCAACCTTTGTGATTTTGAAACTGACTCAAATCTGCTTGTTTCTCAGTCTTTCAAAGTCTTCTCTGAGTCGTTCTTGTCAGCAAAGAATCTCACAGTATACTCATAGAAACAGTTCTATAAATTCTGTCCTTTATTTCTCTATGCATAAGAGTTCAAATTAGAAACTTCCAAAGGGGGACAGATATCATATCATTGCCATCTGTGGTTCTCAATGCTATTTTTTAATACAGGAAATAAAATTCATAGATAAGATAACTTGCCGAAATATACAATGTCAAATTGTATATTATACATTCAAGTTATAATATATGCAAAGCTTTAACTATACTTAAAAAGAAAAATAAATGGAAGTCAATTTATAATAAAATATTATCTATTTCAATATGAAAATGCTTGAATAAAACTACACTAAAAAATCTGGTGCAGTAATCTGATACTTACCTCTATGTATACAATCACAATGAATGAGACTATTCCAGAGAAAATCTAATACTGGCATTTTGTATTAGCATTTCCATCAATATTTGATTTCCCAAAATAATTAATAATTCTTGGTAAGATGAACCAAACAAAGTGTAATCTTCACTTGATTTACTCAATATTTTCATTCTGGCAAAATTCAGTATATTTAACATCATGCAAAAAAGTGTGCTTATATGTAAACATTTTTTTTGCATCTAGGCTTAGTTATAAACAGGTGTTTTTTATATACATGAATGTCTGGTTGGATAATAAATATTCATAGGAGTCACATGACAAGTCTTCATGGTGTGGTAATGCCCCATGCATTGCAGATAATCTAGCATCCTTGACAGCCATGAGTTGTATTCCTCCTCCATCACTCTGAGAACATAAAAAGTCTCACAGACTTTCAAAATGCCCTCACAAATTGATAAACACTCCCTCAGGGGTGGTACAGATCCTTTAGGAATCACTAATCAGCACTACAGTTTCACACATTCTCTGGGCTCTTCTCACCAAACCAAACCCAAACCTTCCCCCTCAATGATTTACAAAACAAAAATTCCCATACATAGCAAGGACATTAAAGAGATGCTTTAGAAAAGGAGGAGGAAGAGTAATATTTATGCTAATAACACTGGGTCTCATTTAGCTAGACAAATGTACATTGTTATAATAGAATACAAACAAAGCAGAATACTCTTCAGTAATCAAAGAGAAAATAGTGTCTTTAAAAAAAAATCTCTTCAGTGTCTTGATCACCTTGGATCTTTAGCACTTAGCACAGTGTACATAGTAGGTAGGTGTGTCACAAATACTAACTGAATAAATGATATCACTGTCTTCTACCAACATACACTGTAATAGGTTTCCTTTTTCTCCTGTTTCTAGTTTTTCTAAGCAGAAAAAAATGATTCTATAATGTAGCTGTTGACATTTCTCTTTTTTAAATTTATATTCCTTTTTTAAATATATTTTTATTGATTTCAGAGAGGAAAGGAGAGGGCTAGAGAGATAGAAACATCAATGATGAGAGAGAATCATTTATTGGCTGCCTCCAGCACACCCCACACTGGGGATCAATCCTGCAACCTGGGCATATGCCCTGACAGAACCGTGACCTCCTGATTCATAGGTTGACACTTGACCACTAAGCCACACCAGCCGGGCTAAGTTTATATTTCTGCTTTAGCTGAAGTTCATATAAAGACACTCCTCTTGTGGTGCACAAAAGTAATCATCCTTGTCAACTCTTCCAATGAGTAACACCCCATGATAAACATCCCATGAATTTAATTCACTGTACTATTTTAATCATTAAAATATACTTTTTGTTCATATCTTGTGTCAATAGCTAACTGGTTTAATGGCATATAATAAATGAGCTCTTAGTTGATTATTGTGTGCATTAATCACTGTATTTCCACAAAGAAGATCTGTGAAACACACAGATATAATGTGATGCCCCAGAACACAAAGAATGGATGCCAAGCATAGAAAAATAATTTTGAAAACTCATGAAAAATAAGCCCTAGAGAGCATCACATATTAGAATCATATTGATAGTGGAAATTTTTTTAACCCAGACTGCACCACAAAGTATAATTTGGTTTTATGAAATGTCTATAATAAAAAAAATAGTTCTCCAAGGTATAATATCCTGATCAAAACAGGTTTTTGCCCACACACAGAACAATGTTTCAAGACATCTTAGGTGTTTTAACTGATGGCCACTGATATTTCCAACTGTGACTTTGCACTGCACTGCTATTTCTGCAAGAGACAGTAATGGCTATTTGGTCTGATGCAGGTGTAAGGTACTCCATAATAGAAAGTAATAGCTTCTGGAAACAGTCAGCTGTAAGTTCCACTATCACTACTAAATAACCAATGACGAAGAGATATTCACCAACCCTTCTAAAATGCATTTTATTTGAAATGTCCTTGTAGGGGAGTAAAAAGCAACTCCTTTTATTCTGAGCAATTGATAAGAACACTAGAGATTATATATATCTACACTAATAAAAGAGAAACATGGTAATTAGTGTACGACCACTACCCTTCCCATTGGCTAATCAGCATATCCTTATGCAAATTAACTGTCAGCCAAGATGGCGGCCGGCAGCCATGCACTGAAGCGAACAGGGAGACTTGCTTGCTCCAGTGACTGCGGACTCCAACTTTCCCTGCCTGACTTGCGGACCTCTCAGCTGCAACTCTAAGCAACTATGTTGCAAATATAGAAGCTAAACAAAACCCCAGAAA
>NW_005354385.1:7082920-7084793 GCF_000412655.1 Myotis brandtii | reverse complement strand
AGGCGGGGAATGTTGGAGTCTGCAGTCACTGAAGCAAGGAAGCCTCATGTTCGCTTCCAGCTGCCTGGCTGCCGGCCGCCATCTTGGCTGACAGTTAATTTGCATAAGGATATGCTGATTAGCCAATGGGAAGGGTAGCGGTCGTACGCCAATTACCATGTTTCTCTTTTATTAGTGTAGATATATATATATATAAATGTATCTATCTCTTCTAAATAGTAAATCAATTATTTCATCTTATCTTTCTCTGTCATAACACTCACAGTTACCGTGGGTACCTATTTTAAAAGAACCCTTATTAATCTGCTATATCACTGGGGAAATCAAAGGTTAGAAAGTTATAATTTAACTAAAGTCAAAAGGCCATACAGGGCAAATATAGTACTGAAGTCCTGATGTTTTGGTCCCTAATGACATGCTCTTTGCATTATACCCTAGCACAAGCATGTCAAACTCGTGGCCCGTAGGACACATGCCTTGTTTATTTGGCTTGTGTTAGCCTTTGAGTTTGACATGCTTGCTCTAGCAGATTCTGTACTGTGAATGCAAAGTACCCTATAATGTAATCCTCTTCTCTCAAAACTATACCTTCTTCCTTGTTCTCAAAGCCTGAAACCCTTGAAGGCCATGTGAACTAAGCTAATGGCTGAGAAAACAGAGAGTCACTACACTTCCTTTTTGACCCTTGTCTTCAGGACCTTTAGAAAATGCTTGATAAAATATATTTTTATGCGCTGGCTGGTATGGCAGGTTTTGTACACAGAAAGGTGATGGGTTTGGTCCCTGGATGGGATTTGTGTGGGAGGCAACTAATTGATGTTTCTTTCTCACACCGATGTTTCTCTAGCAATCTATCTATCTATCTATCTATCTATCTATCTATCTATCTATCATATCTATCATCTATCTCTATCATCCCTTCCTCTCTACTAGTAAAATCAATGAAAAGCATATCCTCTGGTGAGGATTATAAAACAGCTTTGTTCTTATTGCATATAAATGGATTAATAGCATATCACAGAAGTTCACATGACATGACAGGTGAACAAGCTCAGACTGTATTGGTGGCTTCATCCAAACTTGTCCCCTGTAAGTGCTTTGTGGTCCTGGGATTTGGAGCTTCAATTAAAAAAAAAAAAGATGCCAGTGGTATTTTTCTACTGATAAAACAGGCTTCGTTTATATAGAGCCCCACAATGCTGCTAAATGGATTTAGATGTCAAATAAGAGCCCCAATAAAGTGACAGAACGGATTCAGATGTCTCTCTTCTCTCTATTCCTCATTCCCCACCTCTTTGGCTCTCCATCTCTAGCTATAGTAATAGGGGAAAAGGAGAGGGTAAATAAATATCCTCAAAATGTTATGAATGCAAAATAAAACCTGGTTAAAATAAACTCTTAAAAATGAATTCAGTAAATATTTCATTACTCTTTTAACTAATTGATCTTGAAACCACCACTCCCAAATTACAGTAATGCACCCCACCCTGTGTGCATGTAACAAAGCCTTGGTCAATAGTATCTTATTCCCTAAGCATATTTAAGATATATGACACATCCCTGAGTCCATTCTGGGAAGATTGTTAGAACTGTGGGTAAATATGCTATTTCTTCCTTTTGTATTTAAGCTATAAGGCCCATAAAAGCCTAGAGTTGTCAATGGCCACCTTGCCACCTTATAGAGAGTCTGAGAATGAAGTCAACCCAGAGGAAATCAGAGCCAAGGTATGGACAGAAACAAAACCCTTATATAGTTGAAAATACATAACAAGCTATTCCTGAGGCCTCTAGATTTTCAGCAATATGAGACAATACAGTATCTTCTTTTTTTTAATTAAATCTTTATTGTTCAGATTATTACAGTTGTTCCTCT
>NW_005354385.1:7076632-7078245 GCF_000412655.1 Myotis brandtii | reverse complement strand
CCTCTGTGCACAGCTTGGGTGGGGCGGGGTCTCAGGGGATCAACAGGGCGGAGCAAGCAGCGATGGCTGCTCCCCAGTCCTACCCTATGAGGCCCCCGGTCTCAGTGTCCCGTGGGAATCGCTGCAAACACCTCTGAGAGAAAGCTGCCCTCGAGTTCTTACCAATGCCAGACAGTCCAGTTTCTCCCAGTATGAGTCTGGGTCCCTAGAGACTAGCCTGGAACTGGAGTTCAGATCAGCTGGGAGCTTGAGACTCCCTCCTGAATGAAAAAGACAGCTGCATCCTCAGTTGCCAGCCCTTTCAATTTGCGCCTCTGTACCTCTAAACTTTACTTCCACACTGCAGCTCCTCTGAGTCTCAGTGTGCTTTTCTCTTTCCTTCTAGTTGTAGAATTTCCACTCAGCCAGCCTTCCTGTGGTTCTGGATGATGTCCGTTTTGTCTTTTAGTTGTATTTTTGAAGTGGTTGTGTGAGGCAGCAATTTCCGGTGTTTACCTATGCCGCCATCTTGGTTTCTCTACAGTATCTTCTTGAGATAGAGCTCTTTTGAGTAAAATTTCTGCCATTTACAACCAGAGTCAACTAAAAAATTATGGCAAAGCACTGGGAACATTTTAAAGTACTATACAAATGTAAGGAATTATTATTGTCTAATATATGCAATTACTTTCCCCAAAATAGTTTATCTGGTCTGTTTCAAGTCCAGTAACTCCATCATTCTTTATACAACTTTCAACTCAGTTCTCACTACCTTTATGTTGGATAAGCCAGTATGACTTAAAATAAAGTTTAAATGAAAACAATATAAAATTATCCAAGCTTAACTGCAAAGGCCATGGAAGAAATAAAAAGGTGTTATGAAATCAGTGTTTTGTGAATTAGAAAAACACTATTCTGACTGCCAAATGGAAATGTATTAAATTCATCATGAAAATTATTCAGTTATTGTGACTAATAAGTACTATTATGTATGTCTATGAATAGAGCTTGATTTCAGGGACTTTGTGTTAATCAGCATACAAATTTAAGGATGACTAGTCTTTATTAACAAAAAATGCTTTTACCTCAAAGAATAGGTAGTATTATATAATAGCTCTTTTTCTGAAAATGATTCTCCCAAAAACTATTTTTTCACCTTTAACTCATCAATCAGGAACCATGCCAATGTTCCAAATCATATTAAAATATTATTTTCATAGAAAAGCTCAATATCATGAATTTCAGTTCTTTGAGTAATCTTTTTATACTCAAACTCTACTTTAAAATTTTTGCTTATGGGGCAAGACTTGCTTCAGTGGGGCTTTGGTGAAATTTTTAAATCATAAGAAAATTATCTTCAGGTTATGTTCATTTGACTTAGAATGGATGACAGAATGTATTTCAGTTCCTCATTGTGCATTCAAATCTCTATTAAGCGGGGATATAAAGATTCTCTTTTTGCTCAGATCAATTTCTTTGGTCCCACCAAAGAAATTGTGTTAATCAGCCCCCTGAGTGTGTCCCTTATGGATCTGAGGAGTTGTAATCTGGATGGTCCCACTCTGACCACTGGGTACACTGGCTCTTGGATCTCTAAGGAGGTGCTAATTTAGCCTCTGCCTGAGGCTACCCAG
>NW_005354385.1:7047552-7076378 GCF_000412655.1 Myotis brandtii | reverse complement strand
GCCTCCGTACCTCTGCACTTTACTTCCGCAGCTCCTCTGAGTCTCAGTGTGCTTTTCTCTTTCCTTCTAGTTGTAGAATTTCCACTCAGCCAGCCTTCCTGTGGTTCTGGATGATGTCCGTTTTGTCTTTTAGTTGTATTTTTGAAGTGGTTGTGTGAGGCAGCAATTTCCGGTGTTTACCTATGCCGCCATCTTGGTTTCTCTACAGTATCTTCTTGAGATAGAGCTCTTTTGAGTAAAATTTCTGCCATTTACAACCAGAGTCAACTAAAAAATTATGGCAAAGCACTGGGAACATTTTAAAGTACTACACAAATGTAAGGAATTATTATTGTCTAATATATGCAATTACTTTCCCCAAAATAGTTTATCTGGTCTGTTTCAAGTCCAGTAACTCCATCATTCTTTATACAACTTTCAACTCAGTTCTCACTACCTTTATGTTGGATAAGCCAGTATGACTTAAAATAAAGTTTAAATGAAAACAATATAAAATTATCCAAGCTTAACTGCAAAGGCCATGGAAGAAATAAAAAGGTGTTATGAAATCAGTGTTTTGTGAATTAGAAAAACACTATTCTGACTGCCAAATGGAAATGTATTAAATTCATCATGAAAATTATTCAGTTATTGTGACTAATAAGTACTATTATGTATGTCTATGAATAGAGCTTGATTTCAGGGACTTTGTGTTAATCAGCATACAAATTTAAGGATGACTAGTCTTTATTAACAAAAAATGCTTTTACCTCAAAGAATAGGTAGTATTATATAATAGCTCTTTTTCTGAAAATGATTCTCCCAAAAACTATTTTTTCACCTTTAACTCATCAATCAGGAACCATGCCAATGTTCCAAATCATATTAAAATATTATTTTCATAGAAAAGCTCAATATCATGAATTTCAGTTCTTTGAGTAATCTTTTTATACTCAAACTCTACTTTAAAATTTTTGAATCATAAGAAAATTATCTTCAGGTTATGTTCATTTGACTTAGAATGGATGACAGAATGTATTTCAGTTCCTCATTGTGCATTCAAATCTCTATTAAGCGGGGATATAAAGATTCTCTTTTTGCTCAGATCAATTTCTTTGGTCCCACCATTAAGCAGCTTACTTACATGAGAGAAAGTGAGTTCTAAACATTACAAATATTGAATCTGATTTTCCTCCCTCCCCTACCAATAGCAGTCTAGCCTGGCAAAACTACAAAAAGAGAGATGCTGCTGGCCGTAAGAGAAAGAGTGCAGTTTAGAAGGAAATCTTGGCGGAGTTCTTCCAGCTGAACACAGATACAAACAGAGAGTGATATGTAGAGTCAGTTGGCATAATTAAGGGACTTTACCAGGGAGGAAAAAAAGTATATTTCTTCCCCATTGGTGTTTCACTGCAGTGATGTTGTTTTGTTGTTATTTACAATAGAGATAATGGTAACTTCTACTTAAAGTAGACTCTTGCACTCTTCCTGATCTCAATTTTCATGTCTGACTCCACCAATTCTCAGTGATGCATTTCAGCTTTTAGGTCCATTCCAGCCCCCACATCTGGCTTTCCCTCCATATAAGTGCCTGTGCTGAACACTTTCCTTCCCTATCAAAATATGACTTTCCTCTGTCCCTGGGATCCTGCTCTCTGCTTCTAAATATTTTAGTTCTACCAAATGAATCTATTGAAAGGGTTGTGTGGCTGCCAATACATTAACGCTCTATCTCTCAAAGGTAAGGTGTTTTCATTAGCACAAATGTGTACTTGGCAAAATGTTTTAAGAGAACAATAGAAACTTCATTTCTGTTGAGAACCACTGACCCACATGAGCCAGTCCACAAGATTAAAGCACAGAAATAAAGAAACCTTGAAGTAGGCTCTGATACCTAATAACATTAAGTAACTACTTTCTAAATATGAATGACAGCTAAGTTTGCAAAATTTGGAAAAATATAAATGTAATTTGTCATATAATACAGGATACTTTTAAGAGGAAAAGGAACGCTATTAGTAATTTCTCTGGGACAAAAGCCATATATCATGACTGTTCCAGCCAAACCCGAGTGGATGATCACCTACATATAAAATAATTAATCCACTACTACAATGAAAAAGATAAAATATGAATTGTATCAAAATAAATTGAATATGCCTTTATTGCATAATATGTCTAGCAAATGAAGGATAACCCAAGAGTGAAAGAAGGGAGTTACGGAGAAGTATGATAAAAGAGGAAAAAGAGAAAAGCAAGGGCAAGGGGAGGTAAGGAACTGAGATAGAATTTGAAGGTACAGCGTGCATAGATATGGAAGGTAAAAGAGGTTGGCAGTCACATGGAAAAGGTCGTCTTCTGCTCTATAGTCCTCATCACCACCCTTCCCCTTTTCAATTCTCTGAAAATCATCTCCTGCTACAAAATAATTTTGTTACAGATGGATGCATTGCTGATTTCCACCTTGGGTCTAATATTTTATACATCTACACAGATTCATTTCCTTGGAATTTATTCACAATCTTATTTTTTCTTTGCTTATATTTTTTAAAAAATCATAGATTTTTCACATAGCACTTAACCACACCTGTCATTTGATTATTTTGAAACAAATCATGTAAAATCTTCAGTAATTATTTCCATGTGAATCTCTAAAGTCTAAGGTCTCTGATAATATACATTATCCCATATAAAATGACAATCTTTAAAAATACTTTAATGTTAGCAAATATCCAAATACCCTCCATACAATGTTTTGGGTTTCTCTCATTGTTGGTGTTTTTTTTGTCTATTTATTTTTACAGTTATTTTGTTCAAATAAGTTCCACATATGCATTTAACTGATAAGCTTCTTAATTTTTTTTTTTAGTATTTATAATTTATTTGTTAAGGACACCAGCTCATTTGACCTGTAGACTTTTCCACTCTTTGGGTTGTTCTGGTTGTACCTTTGTATTATAATCTAACCTGTTTCTCTGGTTAGCATTCATATTCCTTCCATTTTTAATTTAAATTTTCTTTTATGTATTTAATAAATAAATTTTAAAATGACAAGAGAAGGCATCCTTCATACACATTCACACCAGGACCAAGCCCAACATTCTCTTTGCCAGATCCTTCCAGCTTCTTCACATAAGCAAATTTCTTATTCATTTTTTGTATACTTGTTTTTTTAAACATAAGCAATAAACACATGCACATACATGTTCCTATTTTCTACATTTTAGGTAAAAGGTATTTGCTAAATACTGTTCTAGTCATTATTTTCTTAATGATTCCTATCAGGTTCATTCCATGCAGATATATATATTTATATAATATATCACTCTTCTTCATAGCTTCACAGTACTCCACTGTGTGCATATACCACAGAACACTAGATTATTTCCAGTCTTAAAAATGCTGCCATGAGAATGGTGTTTGCTTCTTTCTCCATTGCTAATTTGTTTCCAATGCCCTCTCTAACCTAACAGTCAACTAAACTTTTCTGAGGTAACTAAAACACAATACAGTACTTGACACATCTGACATTCCTACTAACTCTCTCAGCCCTTTGAACACCCTCATCTTGTTTAATATGCTAACAGACTGCAATAAGTACCCCATCCTCTAACACAACTATTATTCTAGAACTTGATCCTGAAGGCAAATTGAGAGGTTATCTACTTCAATTCCTTTATCTTCAAGATAAGGAAACTGCAAGGAGATCACATGACTGCAACCAAGGTCACATAATGCCTGAGGCTCACCTAAGACCAGGAGATGCTTCATGAAGTTAAGGAAGCTCAAAGATCAACTTCCTTTGCAAGGGCCACTTCCAGGGCCCAGGGACAACTCCTAGTTATGTTTATATTACCATATGTTTCTGTGAACTATTTGGAAATAAATTATTTTAGCTTGAATCTGTTAAGAGCACTGTATCTTTTCCACTCTAACTTCTGTGTCATGTTTGTGTCAGGTGGCACTGGACTAGCAGTGGGCATTTTGGGGGATCTGGCTAAGAGAATATTAAGTCAGGAATAAACCACTCCTAATGTGGATAGATATGAAACATGCTTTCTCTTGTCATATTTAGATTTGCTATTAGATAAATTAGATAAAATTTAAATTAGAATTAAAGAATATGAAATAAAAGTGATACAAATTAATGATTAAAACAATAGAACTTACTTGGAAATTAAGAAGAAAATTGTAACAAATTTTTTCAAGTTCTATGAAAAGCAATAATTCATTAAAAAGATAACATTAAGCTCTAAATTTAATTTAAAATGGATTCATGGGGTAATAGATAAATAATTTAATGAGGAGTGAATCACATGAATAGAATAGAAAAATTAATTTCTTGCTGATTTCACATGAAATGCTGACACCAACCAAGATAACATAAAACAATACACCAGCATTACAAGGACATTGTGAAAAACCATTAATTCAAGAATTATTTAAAATTAGTCACTGCCAAGAACTTTAAATGCCCTGAAATGATAAAACTCATAGAAAGAAACTTAATAACTGTTCCCAGTTTACTAATATGACTTGACCTTACCAACAATGAATTGAGAACTGAAAGAAAATTTGCTAACTCTAACAAAAGAAATCAATCTTGATCAATTATGGGAATTCTATTCACAACAGTTCACATGATTAATGCTTGTTATCTTTTTCCATCTTATTGAATGTATTGAGGTGATACTGGTTAATAAAATTATACAGGTTTCAGGTGCACAATTCTATAACACATCAGCTGTACACTGTATTGTGTGTTCACTACCCCATCAAGTCTCCTTCCATGACATTTATCCCCCCATACCCTCCTCCACCCTCTCCCACCCCACCTTTTCCCCAGCAATCACCACACTAAGCTAAAGAGAACTTCACAATAATTCCGAGTCGCTCTTGCCATTCTTATAACAATAGAAGTCTACTCTTTTTTAGGTGGAATAAACAAAAATGAGTAAGACAAGTTTCTGCTGCTGATTTAGGAGAATGGGATTATGAACACAAATAATGTTTGCTGAAAACAAATGTACTAAGACAAGTGCAATTCACATCCACTCAGAAAGCCACTGATAGTTTTTAAAAGAGTTAATGTAGGTGCTGGTTCTGGGAATATGGGGATGATTTCAATAAATAATGGTGAAAATAGGGCATTCCAAGTAGAAATGACAGAATGACAATAAAAATGGGAGCAAAAAATTAGATTATGTTAAAGAACAGCAAGAAATTCTGTATAACTAGAATACAGACTGTGCATTAGAAAGACATTTTAGAGACAGAATTAGTTGGGACCATGAAAATTTGAACTTTATTTGGCATTTCTGTTAGCAGAAAAGTACATGATGTAACAGTGCTTACGAATGCAGCATGGAGGATGGATTTGGGAAGAAAGACTCACGGCAGAAAGCAGGCCAGGAGTAAGGAAGTTTAACTTATAGTTGTTCATAGAAACAGATTTATGATGCACTGTGAGGTAGAACTTGAACATGGATTGGATAATGAAGATGTGGAAGAGTAAATAGTCAAGAGTGTCAAATCTAGATACCAACTGCCAGAGGCAAAATAAAAAATTCAGGCATTCCTTGTAGCCTTTTTCTCTTTTAAAGTAATGTAACAGCAAATTGCATGGTTTTTACCCCAACTGTCTTTTTCAGAATTCTACTATTCATGCCCTACCTTCTCTCAAGAAAACAAAGTTTGGAGGGAAGTGAAGGGCTTCCTAAAACTGATTAAATCAGAAAGCTACTGAATAGAATGTAATATTTTTTATTCTTAGAAATTCTGTGCTCCATTTCATCCTAAACCTCTCGAGTTAGAATTTCACTGCCTTTTCTCAATCCTTACGCTCTTATTTTGCAATGTATTAATTAAACTGCAAGACATCTCATCTGATTATAAGGGTACATATATGCATGCAACATATAAAAACTTCAAGAGTTCCCAGCACAACTCTACACTAGATTTTCCCTAAGCAGTACTTCAAATAGTGTTTGAAAACAGACAGGAAAACTTTTTAGACAGTTACAGGAACGGTGGGATGGCAATATTCAGATGATAACAATGATTTAGATGTTCGAATCTTTCCTAATTCATCTATCAATCAGTGTACCATTATGCTAGACCTCATAAATGACACAAGTTTGAAAAATAATTCCTACTTTTTAGGAACTTTGGGATGAGAAGAAATATTGTCATACTGTTTCAGGTAAGCATTTACATAAATACCACAGTGATTCAAACTTAATCAAATGCAGTTAATTTTTTTAAAAAATCATGTTCACAAACTGGAGTAAAAGGGGAAGGCTTCATGTAGAAGAAAAAAGTTCACTGGTCCTTGAAAGATTGGTGAGCTTAGGACTAGCAAAGAAGAAGGAGAGGAAAACAGGTTTGGAGGAAAGCAAAGTCATCGCACTGGAGTGAGCCTGGTAGCGACACGAAACAGAAAAGATGTTGATTTGGGAGAAGTAGAGGGTAAACGTTTTTTAAAAAAGAAAAAGAGATAACTAGGATGTAAAAATCTTATAGTGGGAGGTTTGTTAGACATAATTCTGTGGGCACAAGAAGTTATTGAAATTAATAACTAGGAGAGTAATATAACTGAAGTAGAATATTTCGGAAGATTTTTTTTTTTATGTTTCTATCTCTCCCTCTCCCTTTCTTTCTCTGAAATCAATAAAAAAATATATATTTTAAAAAGATAGAAATGTAAAGTTTCAGCGGGGAAAAAGTTTCTAGTTTTTTTCTAGAGAAAGAGTAGTTGCCTTAAAGTTAATAAAATAGAATTATGAGGAAAGGAAGCATGATAAATTAAAAGCTTCTCCAAAAGATAATAGAAAGAAAATTTATACTTATTGAACATCTATGTTAGATACTTCACCTCATTTAATTTCTTTTTCAACCCAAGAAACTAGTTTTCACATTTGTTGTTGTTGTTGTTTTTGTTAATCCTCACCTGAGGATATTTTTCCATTGATTTTTAGAGAAAGTAGAAAGGAGGGGGAGATTCAGAGAGAAACATTGATGGTGAGAGAGACACATGGATTGGTTGCCTCTTGCATGCAACCCGACCAGGGCCAAGGATTAAGCCTGCAACCAGTATGTGCCCTTGACTGGAATCAAACCCTTTTGTCAGTCTATCCACTGAGCCAAACCACCTTTATAATTTTATAATTTTCTAAGAACTTTTAAGTATTAAAATTTTATCCAGACATATAATTATTAAATATAGGGAACAGAGCATTGAGATCTAAACCCAGAACCCACTATGGAATTTCTGCTATGGAATATGGCCTCTCAGCCTGAATTCTCCATGAAGTGCTCCATGAAAGAATTCCATTTCCTTTTCTGCTTGCAATCTTCTTCTGCGTGGACACTGGTGAATAGGAGCCTTCCCAGATGTTAATAGGAATTTGAGAAGTGAGGAGAGTCCTATGATCAGGTTTTTAAAGTGTTAATCAAACCTTTAACATGTTAATATGCAGAGACTATCTAAAGCATAGATGTTGTATGGAATATGTTCCAAAGTTTTTATCCCTAGAGCCTTTCTCTCCTGGTGCATCTAATGGAAGGGATTAGTGTACCTTATTAGACTAGAAAATATGATCTTGTACTTCTGATAAAGGCTTAAAGGATGGGAAGTGGAAAGGCTACGGGTATATATTTATTTGTTTAAAAGTAGAAACATGAGTAATGAATATATATTCCCACTGAATTATTATATAAGAAACCAAACAACAGTTACGAATTAATCACTGTGAGAAAGGCTCTTTCAAATGTTACACAGCTGCAAATTTGAGGTCAGGAAGCCATTCGAACTTTTAATAAGCAAACCTTTCCCATGACACCATGACAAAGCCTTTGCTAAACACAGACTGATTCATCATACCTATTCTTGTTTCGGATGACTTCATCTCTGGCAAAAGTGAAAGTGGTCAGCATTAGGAAATACACAGTCAAAACACAAATGTAAGTCAAAGGGGACAGCACAAATTACAAATTTTGTAAAGGACCTTTCCTCAATTAGATAAACTTCAAACTTTTATGATAAATGTGGAATCATATGGTTTCCTAAAAGAAAGGTATTTAATTCATGTTCTTATACTTTTCTCTGAATGTTTAAATTATAAATGTTTTGAAGAGTTTCAAAAATCTAAAATTAAAGTAATATATGATCTTTTAAGAATAAATCCATGGCCCTGGCCAACTAGCTAGGTTGCAGGTTCAATCCCTGGTCAGGACACATACAAGAATCAACCAGTGAATGCATAAATAAGTAGAACAAAAACATTGATGTTTCTTTTTTCTTTCTCTCTCCCTTCCTCTCTCTAAAAATCAATAAATTTTAAAAAGAAAACAAGTGAATAAATTCATGTATAGGTATTATATAATTATATTCACAGAGATAGAAAAGAAAATGTTAAACCTTCTCTGAGGAATGAGAAAAGAAGTATATAGTAATAAAATTTTGTTTGTTTTTACTTTCTACCCTTCTGCACTGACAAAATATTTTATAGCAGGAATATATTGCACCTTTAATTTTAAAAGAAAAATTAAAGAAGCTAATTGGATGGCTTTATTTAAAAATATATATGACCTTCATCTCTGTCATAGGCTGAAATATGTGGCTTAAAACTCTTTGACTAATAATGAATTGCCAACCATTATAGCTATAATGTGTTATTTGGTACACAAAGTTTTGTGATAGCTATATATTTATTGTGAGTTTTATCCTTCAACAATATACCGATAATTGCAATTGCCTTCCTAACACCAACCAATACCTACCCAGTTATATAGAAGCTATATCATTTAGGTTAAGTTAATTCACCATCCACCTCCATGGATGATTCTTGGTTAATCTAAAACAGTGGTTCTCAAAATTTATGGCATTGGGTCCTCTTTAAACTCTTAAAAATTATCTAGGATTCCAAGAATCTTTTTTTTTAATGTGGGTTATATCTATCAATGTTTACCATTAGAAAATATGTTTAAGTCATTTAAAAATAGCAATACAATAAATGTATTTTATTTTACCACAACTACCATCTTTTTATGGAAAATAACTATATTTACCAAACTTAAATGTGGGAAGAAGAGAGGCATTGTTTTTTGTTTTTGCAAATCTCTTTAACATCTGGCTTAATAGAAGATAGTTAGAATCTAATATCTGCTTTTGTTATATGTTGTTTGATTTAATTATGTGAAGAAAAACCAGCCATACACAGATAGGTAGTTGGAAAAGGGAAGAATATTTCAATGGCTTTTTCAGGTAATTATAGACATTCCTTTTGATATTACCTGGTACACTCCATCAACAACTGATAATTATCTTAAATCTTAGTTGCTTAAATGTTAGTATTATTTAAACACGTTGTTGCATTAAAAAGTATTGCTCTATTTTGTACATTGAATGGATCTTTTAGCAAGCATAAATTTGTAACAATATGGTCATTTTGGTAAAACAACATGGTCATTTGGAAAATATTGGTTCTCTAAGTTATGTAAACCTTCTAAATGCTAACACATTTTATTATACAATATCAAAAATACCATTTGTGCCCAGCCAGTGTGGCTCAGTGGTTGAGTGTGGATCCATGCATCAAGTAGTCACTGGTCTGATTCCAGGTCAGGGCACATGCCCAGGTTGCAGGCTCGATCCCCAGTAAGGGGTGTGCAGGAGGCAGTCAATCAATGACTCATCATTGATGTTTCTATTTCCCTCTCTCCCTTCCTCTTTCTGAAATCAATAAAAACATTTTTTTTTAAAAATCACATTTGCAATGTCACTATCAATGTAAACAGAAAAGTATTTTAATATTGGGAAGTTGTTGAGCCTAACTCATGGTGGCAAATTCAAGTTCTCCAAAATTCAAAATTTTGCATGAAAGTCTGAATTTTATCTTTGGAGGTAAAAAAAAATACTATTAGTGGTTTCCTTAAAGTGACAGATTCACTTCACTTGTTTTAAAAAAAAAAATGTCTGTCAAATACACAAGTGTAAATGACAGTTTGGCCCTAGCTGATTTGGCTCAGTGGATAGAGCATCAGCCTTCGGACTGAAGGGTCCCGGATTTGATTCTGATCAAGGGCACATGCCCGGGTTGTGGGCTTGATCCCCAGTAGGGGGCATGCAGGAGGCAGCTGATCAATGGTTCTCTCTCATCATTGATGTTTCGATCTCTCTCTCCCTCTCTCTTCCTCTCTGAAATCAATAACAATATATTTTTAAAAGTAAAATAAATAAATGACAGTTTGTGAGTTCTTTGAAATAAAATGGTCTACGTGGGGGGGAAAAGGCAGCTAATTCAGTTGCAACTCAAACATTCTCAAAATGTTTTCCTGTAGACAACCAGAAACTGTACTTCAAGATATTCATAAGTGCTTCATGCTTACTTCTCATTTCATCCCACAAAACACGGAAAAACTTATCTTCAAGGGTCAAGATTTAACAAAAGTAATAGTTTTTACTACTTTGTCAATGGCATTATAAGTGAAACTGGCATTTTTGGCTATGAGTGACTGGCAGTGAAGAATGCAGTGATGACTAGTGCAGTTTGGAGACTTTGCCTTGAATCATGCGGAGGCAACAGTAGTTTTACATCAGCTTTTGAATCATGGCAAATGTCAATAGAGTGAAAAGGGCAAATCACCTGTTAGTATTATTATTAAAATAGTTTTAACCTTGCAAACCTCTTAGAAGGATCTTGGGGATCTCTGGCGATCTATGATTCTCACTTTGAGAATTCTGATATAAACCAACCAGGAAGCAATCCTATCTGCCTTTTCACAATGATTGGTTTAGAGCAGGGGTGGGTGGGGAAACTTTTTATTGCCAAGGGCCTTTTGGATATTTATAACATCATTCTTGGGCTAGACAAAATTATCAACTTAAAAATTAGCCTGCTCTATTTGGTCAAACATTTATTTAACTCCCCCTTAATACCTTGGCAGGGCCAGACCAAATGATTTCGAGGGCTTTATACAGCCCATGGGCTGGACATTCCCCACCCACGGTTCAGAGTGTTTGGGGATTTGGGGGAGGAGAGTAATGACTATGGATGAAGAATCACATTTCCACAGTGTCTTATGACCAAGAGGAAAGCAAGCCTGAGAACAAGCCAAACCGAATAGAGTGCATACCAAGGACCTTCTCAGAAAAACAAGGGCATAGACCTCATGGCACCCACTATTTTACTGAACTTTTTGGCTGTGTGTGTTAAAAGCAAGACATCAAGCCCAAAATGGAGTTACTTATGATAAGTCCTACATCACCAAACTAAGAGTTAACGTCATTACAGTTTTGGCTCTTCCAGAAATGGAATCCTAAACCAATCCATCAGGAATTGCCTGATCAGCACTAGTTAGGTAATCTGCTTGATAGACCCCTGCCATCCCTCAGACAAAAGTAACCTTGAATAAACAATCCACTTTTTTACCTAGTGTAATTTCCTTGTTCCTGATCTCCTCTGCCTGTAAGAAGTCTTTCATTTTGTACAGCTCCTTGGAGCTCCTTTCTGTCTGCTAAATAGGATGCTGCCCAATTCATGAATCATTGAAATAAAGCCAATAAGATCCTGAAAATGTATTCAGTTGAATTTGTTAACACATGAGCCAAATAGTTACTTCATTTTCAAGCCATTTCAACTTTATGTCTGTTCTAAGCACAAAAGGTACACCAGAGAACTAAACAGACAAAAATTACTGTTCTCATGGAAACTAATCTGAGAATCTATCTTGTTACAGGAAATTTTTCTCATTTACCTCCATTTTTTAAAAACATGCTTTGTTCTTATTCCTGATATTTTATTTATATATTTCGATTTTAGTACTTTTTTTTACAAAGTTGTCTCTGCCATCTTATATTTCCCTTTTTTAAGTTTAAATGGTACACTTAAACTCTATTTCTTGAAGTGTCCACTTTAGCATATATTTTCTTACACCCTGATAAAAAAAAACACAATTACATTTCTTCCTACCGCATACTTATTCTCACTATTTTCCATTATTTTGCTTTTTAGATTATTATTTTTACATTGTCTACATTTATAACACTTAGATATTGCTTAATATTCATAATTCCCATAATTGTTGCTCCCTAATTCTAATATAAGCATATTAATATTCACTGAAAGTCTTCTAATACCACTTTCCCTATTTCTGAGACCCTTATTATGACTCACTTATTTATGCCTGATTTATATCAGGTAATTGCTTTTCAAGGGCTAATTTGTATTATATTATTTTTGCATATTTGACAATACAGTATCTGTCTTTGAACTTTATCTTGGATAGAATAAAAAAAATTTAAGTCATACTTTTTCCTCTTAGACATATGATATATATGATATATGATACTCTATCATTGAAAGTCACTGTGTCTTATGTGGTCTAAATGTGTTAACTTTTTTTTTTTGCCCTAAGAATTGTTTCTAGATCCCTGAAATTCGGCAACTTCTCTAGGCTATCGTTTGATATTGGCCCACTCTACTATTTTTTCCCTAGCACACACCATGCCCTTCCATCTTCAGATTTCTTTATTTTAAAACATTTCTTCTATTCTGTCTTTAAGTACCATTTATCTGATTTATTTATTTTGTTCTCGTCAGGAGCACCAACTGTTATTTATTGGCTAGTAACAGAAATTTTTCCTATTGTCTGGAAATTAGGACTAAGAAACCAAGCTAAGAACAAAAGATGCTGCATATCCCACAATCTAAGTTCTAATAACCACCAGGGTTGGTACAAGACATCTCCCTATGGTGCTCTTGGAGAGGACTGTCCAGCCAGACCAGCTCTACTACCAGCACCAAATCAATTTATGAGCAAGACTAGGGAGTGAATACATTACCTTTAAGAGTCTAGTGTTCAGAAAGAAAAGCTGTTTCCACCCCTTTCCTTCTTGTGGGTTAGGGAAGAGGAATATGTACTTTGTCTGCCCAAAGTCTTTAAATCACTGAATTTGACAGAGCTGCACCTCTACAACATCCAGATGGTACACATGTCTAATAAGATGTTAATTACAATCCAAGTTCTATAGTTATACAGGTATAGCTCACCATATACATGCACATACATAAAATAGCTTGATTTTATTCCTTTACTTGTTTCAGTTTTTTTAAAAGCTACTCTAGGGTATTTGTTATTATTATCTACTCAGTATCTAACTTCCTTCATAACATAGGGGAGACTCCAGTGTGTGAGACTTGGTGGGAACTTGCTTCCCACCCACTAAGGCATCTAAGAGGAAGCAGGTAGTTCAGCTCCGCACACCTGCAGCCAGGGCACAAGCATGTGGACCAGGCTCAGACAGCTGGCTCCTTGGCCAGGACTTTGAATCTGGATTGAGTGATGCAAGGAAAAGGGAATGGCTAGAATCATTTGTAGTGGCATCGGCCATCAGCATGCTGTCCAATGCTGACATCAAGCAGAGCTGACTTTTTCATTAATAAAAAAACTAGAGTCAATTTCTATTACTTGCAAACAAGATTCTGACTGTTCCACACACAATTAGGATCTTCAACATTTTACATTGTTTGTAATATACAGTTGTCAGATTAACTAAATTCTACCTTTTTAAATTAAGATCAAAACACAATTAACAATAAAGCTGTAAAGCTTATATAGCTTGCTTGTTTTTCTTATGCATGCTTCTTGGCAAAAAGAGAATAAACATATTTGTGTTCTTAGAATGTAGAAAAACAAAATAACACAAATTCTTCTCCCAAACCATTTAAATTACTAAACATCTAATTATAAATGAGGTTATGTGTTCCCAAATTAGATTTTCCTAGATTTGTGTTATTATTATTAACCTTTGGCTTAGCATGTGAGAGAGCTGGTTTCAGAATTTGGATAGAAATGCTAGTTGAAAGGATTATATTGATATACTCTTCATACAGCTAAGGTTCATTCTGTCAAATCCCTTTACATATCACTTTCCCCAATGATAACTCAGTGAAACCTTCTGCTATTTTACACCATTTTTTAAGGGAAAAATCTTTACCAGTTTCTCATGTTTTCACTCTCAAAAGCTCTGCCTCATTATTGTGGGGGTATTAAATGCCAAGCTCTTGTTTGAAAATACAGGTTACCTCAATAAGGCAACTGAACTTCAGAGAAATAAATTATATGCCTTCAGTGAGATTTAGACACTTTTGCTTCAATAAAAGTTTATAAGTCATATCCCTTTCTAAAGTATTTTCTGGTGCTATTTTTTTAATGATTCTCATCCTCATTCTACAAAACCTTCTTGAATCCTGTTTCCTTGACAACAGGTAACATATTGTGTACTTCATGAAGACCAAGAACTAAAGACAGCAGAGTGGAAGCCAGCCCTTCTCATCATTTAAGAGCTCATGGATGGAAGATTTGTGGCATAATGATAAAATAATGTTTTCTAGGAGTTTCAAGAAGAGTTAAAATTATTGCTTCATTAGCATTTTTCAAAAATGTCCAACAATTTTATTTGGCAATACATATAGAGTGCTTATATGCATCAGGCAGTGTTATAAATCTATAAAATTAAAGTCTAAATTTTCCTAGCCTTCTAAATGATGGACTCTTACTATCCTCATTTTACATGTGAGGAAATAAAGCAGAGAAAATTCAACTTGCTCCAAGTCACATGGCTAGTAAATGTCAGATGCTGTTTCACCTCCTGGTAGTTTGGGTCCTCTGTCTATTATTGAATTACTTGGTGTCTGCATATGACTAAAAATTATGTGACACTGAACTTGAAATTTAAACCATATTTAATGTTTTGTGGCAAAATGTCAGAAATACCGCACGTAACAAATACATCACAAAGTGTATATTATCACACCTTAGGCAAGGCAAACACCCCCACCTGCATTATTCAGTCCCAGTTAGTTTATCTTCTTACTCTACTACATGTTAAAGAAAGCCAAATAGAAGGAAAATGGTTAACATTTCTTGAAAGAACTATGTTCTTGAGAGCCTTCGTACACCTTGTCTCATCTAGTACTTATAACAGCATAGGTATTTTTATCTCTGCTTAATGATTAGGAACTGAAACCCAGTAAGGTTAAGCAACCTAAAACCACCCAGAGGCAGAGCCAGGAATCAAATGCAGCCTGACTCTTTCTGCCATACATGGCCACCGTTTTTACCAAACTTCGTACCACTGGAAACTCAAAAGTTCAAACAGAAGATGGAACTCTTGCCTGATTATAAAATTAGCTCCCTCTGAGCAAAAATATCATTTCTTCTACTCTACGGTTCAGACACTATATTAATGATATCTTCAGCTATTGCCATTGGAGGAGGCGGGGGGGCGGGGTGGTTCTCGACCTTCTTAGGGTCCCTGACTGGGTCTGAAAATTAAACTAACAAAAATAGATTAACAGGAAAAAACATACAAATTTAGAATTTTTCCTTAATTGTTATTTAATTGTTTAATTGTTTTACATGACATAGGAACATTTATAAAGAAACAAAGGCCAGAACAAACAGTGAAATCTAAGTATTTTATGCTAGATTTAATGAAGAGTAGGCAGTTGCCGTGGAATATGATAGGCTAAGGAGTATGTGGTAAGTGTAGTAAACTGGGGAAACTTTGCAAGGTCTGTTTGTTAGGATTCTTCGTGGCATCCCCTTGTCTTTGGAGATGAGGATGTGCCTTTCCTCCA
This sequence comes from Myotis brandtii, assembly GCF_000412655.1. Taxonomy (NCBI): domain Eukaryota; kingdom Metazoa; phylum Chordata; class Mammalia; order Chiroptera; family Vespertilionidae; genus Myotis; species Myotis brandtii. The sequence goes on along the minus strand of NW_005354385.1, from coordinate 7,060,755 downwards.
GGAGGGTTTCATGACTGATTCAAGGGACAGGGCTTGGGGGTGGGGAGGGTCAGAGTGACCTTCCTGTTTCTGCTGCTTTCTCAAACTCCTTCAGCTTAAAATCATCAATATGCCAGGTACCATATTTTAAGGTAGCATATCCTAAACCCCATCACCATCTCACTGTGGACCAGGCAGTAAACTCACACTTTGGGTCTATTTGATTTCCAAACATTGTATTGTTTCCAATTTATCTTTATTATTAATGGTATTAATATTACTTCCTCGTAATAGATTCCCCAAAGTTAAATTTTGGATTTAAAGAAATACACATTATTATGGTCCTTAAAATATATTTTAAACTTAATTTCTCGAAACATCTCTACCAAATTACATTGCTACCACAAATTTATAAATGTAATATGTTATAATGTTATTGCATTTTTGCAGAATTGGACATTTGAAAACCTTAAAAAGATTTCACTAACATAGCAGGGGGGGAAAGGCATCCTATCATCATTCACTTTTTAAATTAATATCCATTCTCAGCAACCCTAAAATAAAAACAAGATACTACAACTTCAGAAAAACACATAGTTTCCTTAATAAAATAGTACTTTCTAGAAAAAAAAAGTGTCCCAAATTTCTACTAAAATATCTATAATACAAAGAAAAAGGTGAAAACTCACAATTGATCTCAAGTTTTCTAAAAGCACAATTGGTTGCCAAGCCTTCATTCCTAACCCTCAACTATTGCCTCATCGCTAGCTTTGCCTATACTAGTTAAATAAAACTCAAGCAAGTCACCAGCCTCTCTGTGCCCCCACTGTCACATCTGTGCGATGGGAAAGACAGCAGAACCTATTTCAGGGCTTGTTGTGAGGACTGAGTTTTCCGTGCAGAGCTCTGAAAAGAGTGCCTGGCAAAGAGTAAGTTCTAAGTACCCGTCACCATTGTTGTTGCTTATCTAGTGTTTCTGGCAGCATAGGATATGTATGCCTGCAAATATGCAAGATTAGGGGCAACACTCAAAGTTACTGTAGCAGGTACTCAGAAGTGTCATTAAATGGCATGAATCACTTGAAGGAGAAAATTATGCCTGCCTTTTTCAATTTTCACTGAATCCTTCTAATTAAGACAAGATTAAAGTTTTCATTTTGGTGTCAGTAATGTTTAAATCCCTCCAAACAATTGAAAACCTCCTTTATTACCTAAGAGAGTAGGTTTCAGATTAGCAGAAAACAGAATTCAGCTAGAATTTAATAACAAATTAACTTTAAGCCTATTCATTTTCATAAATATCTTCATAAAAATCATTATTTTCATTTACATAATATAAAGCTTCTTATAAAATAACTTTTAGAATGATGGATCTATTTTAAGAAAACATTAAGTAACTAATAGGCAATAAGCATAGTTACAAAAACTAAAAATATACATAAAAGATTTCCTTTAAAAGACTAACCATACTGAAAACCAGAGGTTGGCAAATTTTTTCAGTAAAGAGCCAGGTAGTTAATACTTTAGGCTTTGCAGAACATGCCATCTTTGTCCCGATGACTCTACTGTAGACAATATGTAAATGAATGAACTTGGCTGTGCTCCAATACAACTTTTATCTATAAAAATGGGTGACAGCTAGGTGAGAGCCATGAGCCATAGTTTGTGACCTCTGCTCAAAAACTATGAGAGAAATTAGAATCCTGAAATAAATGTTTGATTATAGTCAAAGTATTATTTCCAAGATTTCACTACTAAAAAGTAAAATAATTCATTTGAAGTTGGTAGAAGTTTTTAAATAGTAATTCCATATTAATTTTTTAAAAGGCGGTGGCAAAGATTTCAGATTTAAAACACAACTTCAGAACTTTATGAGGAACCAGGATGGATAAAGAGCACCTAAGTATCCTTTCATAATTCATATAAAAATTGCAGTTATAATAAATATGTGAGGTATGCAGTTATAATAAATATGTGAGGTTAGTTTGATAACTAACGAGATGGGGGAATTCTTTCAATCATCATGTACATCACCATGTACACTTTAAATATCTTACAATTTTGCTTTTCAATTGTACCTCAATAAAGCTGGAGAAAATCCCACAATGTAATTACTGGTCTCCTAAAAGTATACACTAGCTAAATCATTTCTCTTGTGATATGAATGTGAGTGTATATGTGTATTTTTTTTTAAAAAAGACCCAATGATAGCTTTGCCTTTAATGATAAAAGATAACCTAACTGTGTTCTCATAGACTTTTACCCAATGATAGCTTTGCCTTTAATGATAAAAGATAACCTGTGTTCTCATAGACTTTTAATTTTGTGGCAAGTCCACCTTTACTATAAATGATGTAATTAAATTTATTTATAGGATTTTAAAATGAAATGTTTTAAATAAAAAAATAAAACAAGAAATATACATATAGCACTTACTGGCCACCATGCACTATTGTAGCAGTTTACATATCTTAACTCATATATTCCTCCTAAAAAATCCCCTGAGGTTGATAGTATTATATTCCCATTTTCATATAAGGAAAGAGAGGTACCTAATAAAAAGCAAAGCTAGGATTTGAGCATAAACGGTAGACTCAGAGCCCATGTCCTTACCCTGTTGCTGCTGCTACCACTCAACTCAAGACATGGTGATTGGCTGTGTTTGCCTGAAAACTTCAGCTCAGCTTAAAATCTGCAGAATATAGCCAGAATTTTCTTGATGGTGCAACAGAAAGAAGCTCATGAACTTGAACAAGGAGGAACACTCCTTGAGCAAGAATGAGAGTAAATGAGAACAAGCTCCCGTAATAGTTTATGAAAACTTTGTGGGCCTCAAGTAACTAGTTTCATGGTAAGTTCTGAAATCCAAAGGCTCAGACAGCGAGGGCCACGGAGAATCTGGCACGCTGCTCACAATGGTTGCACAAAGGCAGAAGCACATGGAGGCTTCATCTTAAGTGCTTGTTAGGCCAGACATCACATTATAGTTAAATTAAATGTTGATTTTAAAATTTAAAATAATACTTCCCTTCCAAATTCAGATGCTATTGTTTACATTAGATAAACATTGATCTTAATGTTATATATCATCATGAATGTTAGTTCATCTTCATGAATTTCACTGATTTTATTTATTTAGTTAGTTAGTTAGTTAATCCTCACCCGAGGACCGGCCGCCATCTTGGCTGACAGTTAATTTGCATATACTCACTGATTAGCCAATGAAAAGGGTAGCGGTCGTATGCCAATTACCATGTTTCTCTTTTATTAGTGTAGATAATTGATTTCAGAGAGGAAGGGAGAAGGAGGGATAGATAGAAACATCAATAATGAGAGAGAATCATTGATTGGCTGCCTCCTGCATGCCCCCCACTGGCAAGCCCGCTACCTGGATGTGTGCCCTGACCGGGAATGGAACTGTGACCTTCTGATTTGTAGGTCAACGTTCAACCACTGAGCCATGCTGGTTGGGTTCCATTGATTTTTAGGGAGAGTGGAAGGGAGAGAGAGAGAAACATCGATGTAGAGAGACACATCAATTGGTTGCCTCCTGTACATGCCCCCACCAGGGCTGGGGATTGAGCCTACCACCAGGGTACATACCCTTGACCAGAATACAACCTGGGACCCTTCAGGCAAAGGCCGACACTCTATCCACTGAGCAAAACTGACTAGGGCTAAATTTTCTTATACTTATAGTTATGTTTCTGTAGAATCAATTTAAGAATGTGTGAAAGTTATTTCTGATGCCTCCCATATATGTCCCATTGGCTATAAGCATGAAGGACAATAATGCCTAGTAGAGATTATGGGGGGCAGTGAGGGAGAAAGAATTATAGCCTAAAATAAAGAATGTATAGCCTAACTCAGCATGAAAAAGTCATGCCTCACAGTACACCTCCCTACTACAAATACAGCAAATAGTACATGGGATGATGATAATGGAATGCAAAAGCAGTTTCCAAGGCTGTAAATACAACTTATTTAAAAATATAAGTTTTATTTTCATTTGGAAATTAAAATTTCAGTGTTTTTTGAAATTAGGATATCATTAAGCAACAAATTTGGATTTAACAGACTTTTATTATTGGTTTGTTTCCATTTAATTTCAGCAATCATGTGAATAGTGGAGGAAAAAACAGAGGAAATTTGGGGTTATTTATCCATCACCCACTGATTACTATCCAGTTGAGCCTAAAACAGCTGTTAGAGTGGCATTTGGACATACTCTGCTAGCACCAAAAATAACATCAAGTCTTGGTCCTCTACACCCTTCACTCTCTGCTTTCTGACTCCCTTTTTAAATTATTACTTTTCATTCCATCTTCCCACTCTCAGAACCTCTGTCTTTCCACAGGAATGAATGTAGTTGTCATACCCGGAACATTTACAAGAGAGCAAAAAGGAGAGAAATTAGGAATTTCTACCCCATCACTAGATCTTTCTCCTTCTCACCTAACAGAAAGTTAATCCTCTTACTGGAGTTGCTCACTCTGTTTGTTAAGAGTTGTATCCTCTTAACAAACAGAACTTTAGAAAACAGAGAAAAATTATTAAGTATAAAATTAGCCTGTAAAATTTACATTTTAAAATAACCACCTTTTTCTAAAAATGATTTAAGGAGGCTTTCAGAAATATATTCAAATTAATATTATTAAATTAAAATAAATGGCGGATCTTTAGGACAAAGGATAAATACAGGGGTGGGGAAAAGTAGGTTTACAGTTGTTTGTATGGAAAATAATAAATAATTAATAAACAAGAATACAAGAATAAACTGTTTCACATACTCACAACTGTAAGCCTACCTTTGCTCACCCCTGTATAAGGGGAAAAAAAGATAAAAGATAAAACTGGAGTGAGTCAACATATAAACACCTCTCATAAGGTCCCATCTTTTTATAGATGGGCCACAAATTCAGAATTATAGGAGTCAATTCAAAGAGGAAAAAGCAATATGGTAGATATAATAAAAATTATATCATCTTCTCAGAAGTCCAAGCATTTCTAGAGACCTTGGATAGAAGACAATGTCCTCAATATTGTTACAGAAAGCACAGTAGAAAGTTTCACAATACACATCTCATACTGTCCCCCAAATCATAACAAGCTATTCTACAAAGAAGTTCAGAGATGTTGAACAAAATGCTATGGCTATTTGAGTGGAGAAACATACCAAAAAAATGTAAAATTACATAGGAGCTGATGATGAGAAAGATTCTAATTATCTTTATAAACTTTTCTTATAAGAAGGAATTAGCATTACATAGGGCACCTATGTGTTAGCCAGGCCTCTGATAAGAAAGGTGGATCCTACATCCATGACCCTAGCCAGTGGTTCTCAACCTTCCTAATGCCTCGACCCTTTAATACAGTTCCTCATGTTGTGGTGACCCCCAATTTCATTGTTACAAGTTGAACATAATTAAAGCATAGTGATTAATCACAAAAACAATATGTAATTATATATGTGTTTTCCGATGGTCTTAGGCAACCCCTGTGAAAGGGTCGTTCGACCCCCAAAGGGGTCGCGACCCACAGGTTGAGAACCGCTGCAGACCAATCCCCCTTTGTCCCTGCAGGTCTCACTACATACCTCTACACAGAGGACATTTTTGGGAAAATGATATTTTCACTATTCACTGGGGCTTAGACCTACATTCCTAAGTGCTATCCTATCCAGTGAAGCAGGCTGGCCTCCTATGAGCCACTCACACTTGCGCACACAAAAAATGTAAATGCCAAAGCATACTTGCTTTCCCAACTTTTTTCTCCTAATATATCAGTATTGTATCCCTTAACAGATGAGAGAACAGAGTGTTGGCAATATTTAATCTGTATTATTCATTACACCTTTAAATTAGCTTTTATAAATATCAGACACTACACCATACCACAGCACTAAAAATGAATCACTGCTAAGAACAAAAACTGGACCAATTAAACACAGCATCACAGTTTGCTTTGCTAAAGGACAAATCCCAACCAAGAAGATAATCCTAGGGATAGAGTCAGAATGAGATTGAGGAAGCAGTCTCATTATAACCACCTGGAATTCTGCTATTTGTAATGATAGTGACAAAAATTTCCTTTCAGTATGATACATCGTAACCAAGTGCTTACCCCAGGGAGATTATACATCAATACAATTTTATTTGATTATTTAACTACTATTTGCAGATAAATAATTCACACACACACACACACACAGAGAGAGAGGAGCGAGAGCGAGAGAGAGAGAGAGAGAGAGAGAGAGAGAAAGAGAGAGAAATGTCCTTTAGGGATGATGATGAAAAGTATGAGAGTATTCACATCAAGATTGCTCTGTCAAAACTTGCAACAAAGCCAATTCTTAGACAAGAGATTTTAACAGGTACCAAAGAAATGCATTCAAAATTAGTGCAAAAATGTCACAATACATGTAAGTCAAATCATTATACTGTTAACCCTAAACTGTATGTCAATTGTCTCTCAATAAAACTGGGGAAGGGGATTAGTGAAAGAAAAATATGAAAAAGCAAGCAAAAAATCAGTATGTGATGAGATTATAAGAAGCTGAATCTGTACAGTGTCCTAGTTCAGGCACTAAAATAAGCACATTAAATGCATTTCATCAACTTTATCTCAAATTTATTCTACCTTTCAATCTATAGCACAGACAGGCCAGAATGCATAAGGAGTAAATGAAAGAAGCCGAAAATGTTTGTAATTCTGCATATAACTACAGTCTCTAGAATTTTCTTTCAGAAATCTGTCTATAAAAAAGCAAGGTTTTTCTCCGCTGCTTTCAGTGTCATGATACTTTGATTGATCTTAGGTGATTCTTTTTTTCACTTTCTTTAGAGTTTTGTTAATTAGTGCTAAGCTAACTTCAGCAGACTGTACAGATATGCTGACAAATGACCGAAAACATGTTAACAGAGGATTGCTCAAAAATCCCTTGCCACCAGTCAGAAATAATTGGTACCTTCCTTCAAGCTTTCTTAGGAGAATGACAAATGAAGAGAAAATGCCTTTATTTCTAAGTATTTTCATCAGCTCTGAAAATTGAATCATTTCACCATTTTAACTTCCAAATAGCTAAAAAAAATACAGTAAATTTTAAATATGTCTTTTAATTGATTTTGAGAGAGAAAGGGAGAGGGATAGAGAGATAGAAACATCAATGAGAAAGGAACATCATCAATCAGCTACCTCCTGCATGGTCCCTAGTGGGGTAACAAGCCCGCAATCAAGGCATGTGCCCTGAACGGGAATTGAACTGACGACCTCTTGGACACTCAACCACTGAACTACACCAGCTGGAAAAAAATACAGTAAATTTTAATTTAAAAAAATTATAGGACTAGTATATTAAATGAAAATGAAGCCTTATTTCCAAATATCTATATCTAATTCAAGAGGTAGTTTTGGCTAGTTGAGCATTTTTATGCATAAAAAATTATTTAAACTATCTTAGTTTGGAAATTGAAATTTAGTTAGCTACTAACATTTATCATGCCTCTATTGAGTGGTGAGGTTTTTGTTTTAAAGACATCCAAAATCATCTTTACAGAAATGAGCTTATCAGTTTGCTACTCTGCCAAAGGGAATACATCTGATCCTTATTTTAAATTTCACCAAATTATTTCTGGTTTTCTTGAAAAAAATTATGCCTTGCAGTCTTGCTCTTTAAAGCTACATTTTTTTTACATCAAAGAGTGAAAGAATTATTTTCTTTTTTTGGTTTCAACAAATAAGTGTGCGTGTGTGGGGGGGGGAGGACTCAATCACAGAAGCTCAAGCAATTTTTTATTACAATGTCTGATCTTATCCACTTTTAATGAAATTTCATAAATGTTAAGTTTTCTTAAATAACTTTTATAGATACACAGTAATTTCTGAACATTTGTTAGAATCCATCCAATTTGCACACAGACAATCCATAGACAATACTCTACTAGGGTTTTGGCTGTAGGAGGTGAAAGGCAGGGGGGTATAAACCTTAGTTTAAAGGAACCTCGTTAATCAGTATCCAAGTTTATAAAACAGATAATGTGTAGAATGATTATTAGATTCACTGAAAGATTTCCCCAGAGTTTCCTTCAGTAGCAAATTCCCTAAAGGTTTTTATATCATTGATTTAACCAGCATTTTTTAATTCCCTATGTGACAATTGTTCTAGTGAGCATGGAGGAAGAAAAGATGAGAATATCCAAATATCTGCCCTCCAGAAGTTGAAGTGTAATGGTTGAGACAAATCAATGTGCAAACAATGTTATAACATTTTATATATTTAGACTCTTACTTTGTTCCCAAAATAATTTAGGTCACTAAATTAAGTTATAATAACTGTGTGATAAGTGCAACATTAGAAGTGCAAACAAAGCACAAAAGAGAAAATAATGAAGACTATTCATTTTATAGTCAAACAAAAGGCCTGCTGCACAAAATTCGTGCAAGAGTAGGCCTTTGCAGCCTCGGCAGCTGCCTCAATCCCTCCCTCAGCCACAGCAGCTGCCTCGATCCCACAGCTGCGGCCCCGGCTTCACACGAAGGTTGTCTGGAAGGATGTCCAGAAGGATGTCTGGTTTAATTAGCATATTATGCTTTTATTGTTATAGATATGTAAGAACTTTGATGATAAATTAAAAATGGGATTCCTATGCAGACACCATACATGGAATCTTGGCACAATGCCAAATCACAACTTTGAATACATTTATATAACTAAATTTTATAAATGAATTTATATCTATCAATAATTGGCAGATAAGTAGATTATGCTATTTTGCCATTTCTATTCTCAATTTAAAGGGTTGCTGAATTCATAGATAGCCACACAAATGTTTATTTGAAGCAGCACATCAAAATATTGTTTTGTGGGAGAGCCCAGAAAAAAACTGATAAATTTATTTGTGTCTTTTCTGCTTCCTTGTCTAATTGTTTGGGTTTTAAATCTGTTGGGAATTATTAAATTTCTAAATGAATTTAAAAAATAAAGCATTAGCCCTTTAAAGTTTTGCTGGAGTCATTATAATTCAAAACATGAGCTCCACGATTTAATCTATATATAAAACTAAGGAAAAAAGTTATGCTTTGTGTTTCATTTATAGTTTCTACAAAGTAGTTACGGGCTGCCTTTTAGGAACTTGTACATAATAGGTAGTTGTAGTGGACATGTGCCTTTGGTCTGCAGAGAATCAGAATCTCTTTGGGGAAGCATCGCTGCTGTCCTTGGTCCTGACAGCTCTAGAAGTGAGCATGTAACTCAGGCCTGGCCACAGTCATTAGATCAGGAAGGCCATGCAATCCAAGTCAGGTCAATCAGGGTCATTGGCAAAAACTTTAATAAGTCAGTATAAATATGTAACTTTTGAAATAAGTTCTGGGAGCTGCAACTAAGAGAGTCTTGATTAATGCAGTGTTCAACAAATGTTCTCTTCCTTTTCTCCGCATTTCTTTATGTATGACTTAGAAGACTGCCAAAATGGGTACATTCAAAACAGACACTTAGACTGTAAAGTAAACTATTTTGTATCAGAAAGACAAAAATTTTTAAGGAATAAATATTGCATGTGAGAAAATTTTAATTACTAATTTTATGTCTGATTTTTCATTTACAGATAGAAAACTAACCACAAATCTCTAGTTTCTCTCTGAATAAAAAGTAAAATAAGCATCATAAACTAAAAGAAAAATGTATTGTGGTACAAGAAAACAAATACACTCTTTAATGCTTCATAAGAATTCTGGAAACTCACAGAGGACTTCAGAGAGCATAGACTATATTGTGTTATGTGAGTATTTAATGAAAGTTCTACTGTTACTGAAAGAATTTATTCCAAGATGTGGCCATTCTTCAACCCCTTTTTGGCTTGAAAAGTACTAATAAATATGCCATCTTACTCTATTACTCAGTAGGGCAGAAAAAATATCAGTGATGTTTCTTTGCTAAATTTAATAGTGCATTAGGTAGACCATGTATAAAATAAAAGAACCAGAGGGGTAAAATAGAAAATGGCCTGGTTGTCACATAATATTCTAAGGAGAAAATACAAAATCATGCTTTTCTACTAATGTTTCTTCAGTTGAAAGACAGTGCGTGAAAAATCAGGCAACAGGCTAAGTTGTTGGGAAACTGTACCTTCATATTGTCAACACTTTCCAGGAAGAGAAAGTAAAGGGAACTTGCCTCTTTTCTGGCTCAAGTAGGATTTGAAAGGTGCCATTTAAGAGAAAACAAATTATTCTGTTTTTCAAACCCCTCTACTTTCTGTGATGCTCTCCCTTTGACAGAATTGGATGTCTTTCCAGAAACGTGCAATGCATATTGTTTGTATACACTTAAGTCATTTCTCTTAATTTGGTTTTATACCTCTTCCAGGTGCAACCACCATTTCTTGCATGCCTACCTACATGAAGGAAATAAATGATTTGTCAGACCTACTATTTGGCGTAGGCAATATAAGCTCTAAATGATGGTATCAGTATTCCCATAAGAAGCAAGATGTGTCTTCAAACACTGTTATACAAGTAAACAACATGAGCAGACAGCATGAGCAATGCCACACGTAAATAAACAGTATGAGCATTGCCACCTCCTCTTTCAGCTAATTTCTGTCCTCTTTTTAAGTCATTTGCTCAATATGTTTCCTTCTTCTCTTTTTGTAATTGCTACATCAACCACCAACATCAGAAAATACCATGTGCAGCCAATCTGCTGCCCAACTTAAGGCTCTGTTCAATATTTCAGTGTTTCCAAAAATGATGCACCACTTGTTTGGCTCTGCCTGTATGTAATCTTGTTTTCGATTTCTGTCTGCCTGGAGCATCTTCCCCCTGCCACATATTCATATGAGCCTAACTGCACCACATGCAGTGCCAGATGCTAGAAATGCCACAATACCAAAGCATGTGGCACAAGGATGCTCTGCTCTTTCCCTTATAATTAAATGAGGAAACTGGGAGTGTATTGTCTCCCACTTGGTCCCATCACAAATGCAGCCAACAGATGCCACTACATGCGATTTATGTAAGTACAAAGGAAAGATGTAAATATGCCCCTTAATTTTTTTTTTTGCACCAGGAACTGGAGCCCCATGAGGTTGGCTACCTTGTGAAGAAAAGCAGGTGTTAAAGAACCCAAGGTAAACAGCACTCAGTGGCCTCTGTCCAAAACCATGTCACACATTTGCCTCATGCTTTAACACATCTGTCATTTCCTATTGGGAGCTGCCTAGGCACTGGGTTGGCAACAAGCTGGGATTAAACCCACTGGCAACGATCCACCCCATGTCCATCAGCATGTGCTCTGAAAACCCCGCAGCCTCCTCAGGCTTCCCAGCAGCAGCCAATATTGCCTTTGATAATTGCTACCTCCCAGCAAATGGCATTCAGAACAGACACCCCACCTGAGAATGCTCACTTTCATCTCTGCATCCCCTAACTACTAACAAGCTTCCCTCTAATAACCGTATAAAACTAAACTATCACACACTGAAAAAAAGGCTTTAAAACACATACACACACACAAAAAAAAACCAAGTGGTTCAAATAAGGTTGGCAGCATAAATTACAGACACCCGAGGACACTGAATAAATTACTGCTGATGCTAGGTACAAAGTGTAACAGTTTGGCTTAAAAGATTAAATACAACAAGAAATCATGAATTTTACAACTTTGCCCTAAATTCAGTCTTTGCTTAGACCTTTGGCCTGGATTCTATTGATTTATCTTTAATATTAACATTTAACCCTCTCCAAAATTATCTTTTCTCCTAGAATTGATGTAAACACCAAATAATTATAATTTAATGCTGCATTATTCTTCGGATATTTAGTGCTAATGGCTCGACATTAGATGCTGAAGAAGTGATCAGAAAGAATTGTGCAGCTACTAATAATTTTCCTAGATGTATACATTCCCTATAAAAGAAGACTTCAAATGCTTAGGTATGAATTCACATTTTCAGGCAATTTCCTGCAGCAGTTAGTATCTCAAGTAATAATGTAATGGTATCATTATTAGCCAGACCCACTTCCTCTCATAAATGTATATGTGACTCCCCTGAAAATGTATATCATCTGCCATGGGTTCCCATGAGGTTCTGACATTCCTATCCTCTACTAAACAAACCCAAAGTAATACAATTTTAAAGGGAAGCAATCATAACTGTCCTGTACGTTGGTGATGTACAGCATTCTTATTTCTCTTCAGTCCCATTCCTCACTTCTGCACTCAACCTTCAGCACTTACATTGATGACCATCTGGCACGTGGACCTTACAGCCTGTATTCCTTGACCTCAGTGGACTCCTTCCTGAACCAGCCACAAACATTTCTGAACAACCTCCTCATAAAGTTCAATTCCTACTAAACTGCAAGTTCCATGAGAACAGAAGCTACCGCTTGCTCATTTCTGCAGCTCCCACAGTATCTGGCAAAATTACCAGCACATAATACACCATTGAGGCTCAAAAATCTTTTTGTTTGAATACAATGTATCCAAAATCTTTTCCTCATCATTCTCTCCTTCTTGGTCACAAGGCTGTCATCTGTCTTCCTCTCCATCTCCCATCACATCTGCACTTCATTACAAAAACATTTAAAAACCAAGTATTTTACACTTATTTCAGTCCACCATAATCTCTCCACTGATAATGCAATCCCTACTCAATCCTGGGCTGCTGTTGAGTCACTTCCCTGCCAGCCCCATCACCACCATCCACTGGCAAGTTTATCTCCACATTAGTTTCCCACATATACATGCACTTCCCATCTATTTCTTGGTTGAATAGAGTGTCTAGAAAAAGACTCAAAGGTGAACCAATGCAGTTTCATACTGGGAAACTGCAAGTAGACTTATTTGCTATAATTCATTAACTCTTAGTGTACTCCTCAGAATTTCCCAGAACTTTTCTTCCCTTAAGCCTTGAACTAGTCACACTTCAAGCATGTCAGATGTGTTAGTGGTCTACTTCAAGAGACTGATGTTACATGCAGGTTATATAAAACTAGAGGCCCGGTGCATGAAATTTGTGCATTGGGGGGGGGGGGCTCAACCCAGCCTGCACCCTCTCCAATCCAGGACCCCTCGGGGGATGTCCCAGGGATCAGGCCTAAACCAGCAGTCGGACATCCCTCTTACAATCCTGGAGCACTGGCTCCTAATTGCTCACCTGCTTGCCTGCCTGGTCACCCCTTACTGCTCCCTCCCCCCCCCCCCCCCCCCCCCCCGCCCCC
>NW_005354385.1:7032495-7047500 GCF_000412655.1 Myotis brandtii | reverse complement strand
TTACTGCCACCCTGCCACCCCTGCCGGCCTGGTTGCCCCCAACTGACCCCCTCTGCCAGCCTGGTTGCCCCTAACTACCCCCCTGCTGGCCTAGTCACCCCCAACTGCCCTCCTGCAAGTCTGGTTGCCCCTCACTGCCCCCCGCCCCACGCCGGCCTGGTTGCCCCACACAGCCTGCTGTTCAGTTGTTTGGTCATCCCTCACTAAACCCCCCTGCCAGCCTGGTCGTCCTATGCAGCCTTCTTGTTCAGTCATTTGGTCGTCCCTCACTAACCCCACTGCTGGCCTGGTCGTAGGCAGCCATCTTGTGAGGGCATGAAATTTAATTTGCATATTACCTCTTTATTATATAGGATGGATGCTATACATCAATGAAGTATGTTCTGCACAGTTAAAATGTAAAATATTTGCTTATTAATGTGATAGCTCAATGAAATCTATTTTTTCACAGGGAAAGTTCAGTCATGTAGCCAACCCACACTTTGGTATGTGACTTTTTCCCCAACAAATAATTCATTTCAGAAGTTGAGCAAACATGTTATCTTTACTAAAAAAATTAATTAATTAATTAAAGTGTTGATATATACTGTCATCTGTCCAAGGATAAGACCACCATTCAAACTTTGGAACAAAAACCAAAGCTGCAAAGCTTGATTTATTACTCACCTCGATTAGGCACAGTCTCACTGAATTAAGCAAACTGCTGATATTACATAGCATTTTAAGAAATGGGGTTGGGAGGAGAGGATTGTGTTACAGAGGCAATAGTGGATTTACATCAGACTTAAAAGGTGACCTATCTATAATAATAAAAGCGTAATATGCAAATCGACTGAACGGCCAAACAGAGGAACAACTGTCAGGAAGACCACACTATGACACCCACTGGTGCCAGGCCAGCCAAGGCAGGTGCGATGCGATTGGTCAGGGGCCCAGCCATCACCCCATGATCGCCCCGCAGAGGGAGGTTTAGGCCACCGGTCGGCAGGGCGATCATTCGGGGGGCTCCATGATCATCCCAAAGAGGGAGACCCAGGCCACTGACTGGAAGGCTGCAGTGGGTGGGTGGGGCCTTCCTCTGCAGGGGCCATCCATCACAGAGCCCCGGCTGGGTGGGCGGGACCTACCTCTTTGGGGCAATCAATCGCTCCGCAGAGGGAGGTCCAGGCTACCTGGCTGGCAGTACTGCAGTGGGTGGGCGGGACCTCCCTCTGCAGATCGATCAGTCTCGAGGCTCCTGGACTGTGAGAGGGCACAGGCCAGGCTGAGGGACCCCCCCCCTGCCACCTACCCCCTAGAGTGCATGAATTTTGTGCACTGGGCCTCCAATCCTATATAATAAGAGCCTAATATGCTAAGTGTCCGGTCATCTGGTCAGCCATTCAACCAATCAAAGCATAATATGCCACTCAACCACTCTCTATGATGTGCACTGACCACCAGGGGGCAGACGCTCCGACTGGTAGGTTAGCTTGCTGCTGGGGTCCAGCCGATCGGGACTGAGCTGGGGTCTGGCCAATTGGGACTGAGCAAGACAGGCCAGACATGCCCTGGAGCCCTCCCGCAGTCCCTCCCTGGCTGGCCAACCTCCTGTGGCCCTCCCTGGCCCGGATTGTACACTTGTGGGGTCCCTCGGCCTGGCCTGCACCCTCTCACAATCCAGGACCTCTTGGGGGATGTCGGAGAGCCGGTTTTGGCCCGATCCCGCAGGCCAGGCCAAGGGACCCCACTTGTGCACGAATTCGTGCACCAGGCCTCTGATGTTGAATAAAGAAACATGCTTATGTTTGGTTATAGAAAGAGGAGTTGATTGAGGTCAGTATTAGATGCAAGTTCATAGGTGTGAATCCACTGCTGATTGGCTGACTCTCAAAGCATGAGGTCACTGACTGGTTGACTTTCAGAGGTAAGTTCACAGAAGCAAACTGTCATTAGACAGGATTAAAACCAGTTCTGGCCCTAACCGGTTTGGGTCAGTGGATAGAGCGCCCGCCTGCTGACTGAAGGGTCCCAGGTTCGATTCTGGTCAAGGGCATGTACCTTGGTTTCTAACTCTCTATTCCTCTCCCTTCCTCTCTGTAAAAAAATCAATAAAATATATTTTAAAAACAAACAAACAAACAAACAAACAAAAACCAGTTCTGGTGTTTACTGGTTATCATGTCAGTTTTTTCCTGGAAGTACGAGGACTAAAAAATTTTCATACCTAAAAAATGTACCAGCTATAGTAAATTTTGGTGTCGATGGCATTGTTTATTTTCATATATCAAAACATACCATCCCCTCAACTAAAATAAAAGATTTAATTTGGCACAGAGACGTCATCTGATTTGTCAAAGTCTATCAATTGGTATGATAATCCAGAGCAGCATATTGAGAAAACTATGAAATTCTATCCAGGTCAGAGTAACATCATTCATTACTGATGTTTGTCATGGAGAGAAGAACTGAATTACAACCTCATGTCTTTTCTGATTCTGCCTAAGATCCAAAAGCTGTTCAGGATTTACATTGGTGAGGTTGCACTCCATGAATGACTATGGCAGAGATTCATTTTAACAAGAATAAACTGAACTGAGTTCTGAGCAATTTGAACTTAAAAATAACAATGCTCTTGATGGAATAATGGGTATGTATGCTAAAGCAATAAGGACAATATCAAAATCCAGTGTAATCTTAGTAAATTAAAACAGTGAAAGAACAAACATTTATTTACAGGAGAAAGAAAAATTTACTTAGAAAACATGTCATTTTTTAATAATAACTTTTTCTCTGAAAACAACTCTACATCAAATTCTGAAATGTTATAATAATGAATAAAATGCTTCCTAAGTTTAATTCCTTAGGATTATTAATTTCATATTTAAATGTAATATTTTATTTTAAAAACAATTTTAGATATAAGACATCTTTGTCTTAAAAAACAAAGAGGTCTTATTTCAATGATTAATATACCTCTACAAGAAAACTATTATTGCATACAGGAGTATTCCATTTCTCTCAGGAACTGAAATGAGAGAAATTTCTTCACTCTTTGAAAGCAACTCTCAAGATCTAAGGCTATAATAATTTCCAAATTGAGTGAAACAAAAACCTGATCTGGACACTTGGATAGAGTATAAAAATATGTCACTTTTTAGTGAAAGGATCTGGCAAGGAGCTATATCTTAACTTATTTTTGCCACCCTCAGTTCATCCCCAAAAGGAAAATATTTGCTCTTCGTCATAAAAATAAAGTGGAAATAGGGATTTTAATAACTAAGGGAATTCATGATTTTAGAAAGTTGTAGAGGTCTCCAGAAGTATTCCTCATGACTGTCAAGGGTCTGCTCAATTCTAATGTCTCCTCAAATATGCAGGATTGACTCATGTTATAAAAATATACATCTCTAGTGTTTTCTGTATGACAAAATATCTTAATCTCTCTACTCATTAGGATATAAACCAGAGCTGAGCTCTTGATGATATTTCTAGCACAATGATGATTCTTTATACTCTGAATAGTTAACTTAGGGAACATTAGTAAGCATTTCCCCTATAAAATCTTCTATATACAATGAGGGGAAAATATAAAGACTATTAAAAAATTACAGATGAGCAGTAACAAATAAAATTTAATATCAACATGTAATACAGATTAGAAATGTACTAGTAGAGGTTAAAAAAGGCAACATCATTCACTAATGGTATGACTGAGTAAATTTCTTAATTCCTTTGAAATTTATTCTTCATATTTCTAAAATGGAAACCTCTCTCATTTTACTTTTTTAAAATATATTTTATTGATTTTTTTTTACAGAGAGGAAGGGAGAGAGATAGAGGGCCAGAAACATCAATGAGAGAGAACCATCGATCAGCTGCCTCCTGCACACCTCCCACTGGGGATGTGCCCACAACCAAGGTACATGCCCTTGACCGGAATCAAACCTGGGACCTTTCAGTCTGCAGGCCGACGCTCTATCCACGGAGCCAAACCGGTTATGGCATCTCATTGTACTTTTTATTAATTGTGATCATTAAGGTAAAGTGCTTATTCAATATTTAATACATGACAAGTATTAATAAATATGAGTAAGGTCATAGTGAGACTGAGTGTGGAAACAAGGGGCGACTTCCTCAGGAAAGTGGAATCTGATCCAGCTCCCAAGGTAAAATTCAAAGGGGAACACAGAATCCATTCCAGGTAAAGACATGAGCAAAGAAAAGAACATGGAAATTTTCAAGAAAAACATTTCATTATGTTCATCTTAGAAATTATATACTATTGTCTAATTCTGCATAAAACCATATTAACTTTCTTTTTCCATAATAACATAGAAACTGAATTGAAAGAGATCTTGAAATGAAAGCTTATGTGTTACCTTGGCTTCAGACAGTTAGGATCATTTTTAAGCTACTCACTTGTTATTTACTTGAGATGACAAAAAGAAAAACCAGAGCAATTTTCAAAATATCAAACCTTTTATTTGGCAGCTAAGCCTATCTTTAACTTAAGGCTAAGAAAACACATCTTGAAGCAGCTGCTGACTGGCTGTACTCTGCAAGGGCACCAGTCCTTCAGACACCTCTTTCCTTTCCCCAGAGCTCTCACTTACCATTAATGTTCCTGACAGTGCTTCATCCAGGGCACTTGCTGAGGCGGAAGGTGTTTCTCTTGAGTGTCTGACTTATGGACAGGGAACAATAATCAATATAAAAACTTCAATCTAGCAAAAGCCTAAAGAAAAATCTCCTGACACAAATAATTTCTATTAATCCATAGATGGAAATACCTAGTGCTTATTAGAGTGCATATATTATAAGAAGAGACAGGGTTCCTTGTGAAAAAAAAGTGTTTAAGTAAATAAAATTTAAAAAATAATCTTCAATAACAAATAGTGTGGTGGTTGGGTCCTCTAGGAATTTGGGGAGTGAAGGCTGGTGCATCAGTCTTGTAGTTATGTTGGCCTCAGTAGTGTCTGTCATCCTGCAGTTCTTAGAAGAGTACGTGAGCCCCACTCCTCAGCATCTGAATTTGTTGCTGGACGTGTACCCCCTGTATATACTGTTGACCTGCGCACTGCAGTCCGGTTATTGTCTCCTCATGGAATCTTCCCCTTCAAGTCTTCCTTCATCTTTTGTGTGGGGAGCTTCATCCTAGCAGTTTGTCTGATCAACCCACAAAACAAAGCTGTTCTCCCATGCAGTGGATTCCCTTTTCAATTTGATGCTGGTTTCTTTTGCTGTGCAAAAGCTTCTTAGTTTGATGTAGCCTCACTTATTTCTTTTTTCCTTTGTTTCTCTTGCCCTAGGGGAGTACATCATGGGAACATTTTTGCCAGCAATACATCTGATAAGGAGTTAATCTCCAAAATATATAAAGTACTCATACAACTCAACAAAAGGAAGACAAACAACCTGATTAAAAAATGAGCAGAGGACCTAAATAAACACTTCTCCAAGGAGGACATACAAAAGGCCAAGAGACATATGAAAAAATGCTCAACATCACTAATTATCAGAGAAAAGCAAGTATCACATGATCTCACTTATGTGTAGAATCTAATAAAAAAAAATAAACTGATGAACAAAACAGATCCAGAGACATTAAAACATGCAACAGACTGATGTATTTCCAGAAGGGGGTGTGGGGAACGGGAAGAGATTAAACAAAGAAATTATATGCATATTGCACAGTGCATGGACAAACAATAGTGCTGGGAAGGCCTGGGAAAGGAGGCAAGAGCAAGTTGCTAGGGGCCAATGGGAGGTGGTAGGGGCAGGAGATATTTGTAATACTTTCAACAATAAGGTTTTTTTTTAATTAAAAAAAGAGGAAAAAATATGTAGGCACTGGAAAGCTCCAAGAATTAAGAGGCCAAGTTCTCAGAAAGAAGAAAAATTCTTTGAGGTGAGCCCAATATTCTGCACACAGCTTTTCCTCTAGGGGTGTCGAATCTTAAGCAAGAAGGGAGAAGGCAAAGGCTAAAAAGTTTTGAAGAATGCAAATTCCAAGAAGCAAACAAATAAATGGAGCTTTTTTCATAGAGCTAAGAGGGAAAAAAAAATTCACTCTGGGCCTGGTAAGGCAGCCAGAGGGGGCCAGAGGAGTTGAGAGCATTTACAAAAGAGAAACACAGAGAAGTAAGCAGAAACTCACAAAAGTTTTCCCATCATAACATTTGCCAGTTCTTAAATTGCACAAGGAAAAATAACTAAGAATCTGAGCAAAAACTTACAGCAAACCTCAATAGACTTTTCCACAGTATCGTGGTGCTAATGAAACAAAAATTGAAGTTTAGGATCTGCCAAATAGGATATTTCAGGTAAATGCCCTAAGCTCTAACTTGGAAACTTTTGAGTTCTATCATCTGAGATCTAGGCTCAAAAGTCAAAAATATAGGCTAGAATCCCCTCAATCTCTAATTAGATAAAGGGGTCTGCCCTTACAATAGCTGCCTGATAAATGATAGGGTGAAATTATCCAATTTTTCATATATAATGTCATTATTCAATTAAAAAATTATTAGATATATCCAGATAAAAAGTTAACAATGGAAACAGGCTGTCAGATAACCCAGTTACCATATACAAATTTTAAATTAGGTATAAATGATATTTAAGGAAATAGATAAGATGGAGAATTTCACCTGAAAACTGAAATCTATAAAAATAATCAATTATAAATTGTAGAACTGTAAAAGTAAAATCATTGACATTAAAATGTGATCACTTGTTTCAACAACAAACTGATATAGAGAATTCATGAACAAAATGGTAAGTTATTGTAAAACTAGAGGCCTGTTGCATCAAGTTCGTGCATTCAGGGGGGGTCCCTCAGCCTGGCCTGTGCCCTCTCGCCATCTGGGAGCCCTCAGGGGAGCAGGCCTAAGCCGGCAGTCGGACATCCTTAGTGCTGCTGCAGAGGCAGGAGAGGCTCCTGCCAACGCCACTGCGCTAGCCAGTCATGAGCTCGGCTCAGGGCTTCTAGCTGAGCGGCACTCCCACAGGGGGAGCACACTGACCACCAGGGGGCAGCTCCTGCATTGAGTGTCTTCCCCCTAGTGGTCAATGCGCGTCATAGCGACCAGTCATTCCGCAGTTTGGTCAATTTGCATATTAGCCTTTTATTATATAGGATATCCAGGCTTGAGAACAGGGGAAAAAAATGGTACAAAAAGAGTATAAAAGACAGAGACATGAAGAAAAGTCTAACATTCAGGCCAAAGCAACCTTTGAAGAAATATGGTTGATACAGTTTTAAGACTTATGAAAAACATCAATCGACAGATTCATAAAGGTATAAGAATTCTAAAGAGATTAAACAAAAATAAAAACATATCTAAGCACATTATAACCAAAACTCCTGAAAAAAAAAATCTTAAAAATCAGCTAGAGGAACAAAATACATTAGCTTCAAATGAGCTACTAAATTAACAGCTAAATTCAAACAGAAATTATCTAAACCAGAAGACAAAAGGATAACTGCTGAAAAGCTTTTTTAAAAATCCAGTCTAGAATTATATATCCAAAGAAAATAAACTTTAAAGATAAAAAAATACTGCCTAATGTTTAGGAAAACTACAATGAAGTATGTGGTAATGAGCATCATATTTGCTGTTTGCTTTGAAATAGTCCCAAAGAATTATATATAATCAGAGAGAGAAAAAGCATGTCAATGTGGTAAAATGCTAACATGTAGGAAAGTTGAATAAAAGATATACAGATATTGTTTGTGTTATTGTTGCCACTTTCTTGTTAGTATGAAATTAACAACAAAAGTTTTGAGAAGATAAAAGATGAAAAATGAAGCATTTCTCCTCATTATATCATATCTCTCATTTTCAAAAACTGCAAAAAATAGTAAGTAAAGTTAAAGAATGTTCCAGATAAGCAAAAACTGAAAAATGTTGTTCTTACAAAGTCTACACAAGAAACACTAAAGGGAGTTCTTTAGGCAGAAGAAAAATAATCCCAAATGAACCCTTGGAAATGTAAGAAGTATGGAATAGCAAAGGAAAGGGAAGATAAGTAAATGAAAGTGAATACTGACTATATAAAACAACAATAACATCTTTAGAAGTTTAAAATGTATGTGTTGATACAAAACATGACATCAATAACACAAAAGGTAGAACTTGGGGAGGAGAATTAACAAAAGTTAAAGTGTTCCAATGTGCTAGCCCCACTTGAGAAGTGACAAAGTCCTGATTTTTATTTGGATCTCACAAGTCATGAATGCATGCTGTAGTCTCCAAGGATAACCACTTAAAAGAACAGTAAAATAATTTATAGCAAATAGGTTAGAAAGATAACAACAGATTAAATTCAAAGAAAAATTATAAAGATAAGAGTGTATATAAATGAAATAGAAATGTGCACAGTACAGAAAATCAACAAAGTCAATATTTGATTCTTAAAAAACTTAATAAAGTTTTTTCTTGGTCTCCCACCAAGAGAGAGTAAGAAAAGAGAGGGGAGGTACAAACAACCAATATCAGGGACATAAAAGGGGACATCACTATAGACAAGATGGACATTTAAAAGAAAATTAGAAGACATTATAAACAATTTTGCCAATAAATTTGAAAATGCATATAAAATAAATAAAAATACTACAAGAAATTGGGAACTAAAATATTACTATATTAGAAAAGAAATGGAATATGTAACAAAAAACCTAACAACTACAAAACAACTCCAGATCCAGTTGACTTCACTTGTGATTTCCTCCACAAACTTAAAAGGTATTATGCCAATATTATGTGAACTCTATCTTTGGTTAATCTCTTCCTGCCCCCTCCTCACTTCTCCCTGAGATTTGTCAGTCTGTTGCATTCTTCCATGTCTCTGGATCTATTGTGTTCGGCAGTGTATTTTGTTGATTAGATGCCACATGTAAGTGAGATCATGTGATACTTGTCTTTCTCTGACTGGCTTGTTTTGCTTAGTATAATCTTCTTCAGGTCCCTCCATGCTGTCTCAAAGGATAAGAGATCCTTCTTTTTCCCAGGATTATCAGAACCTAGAAACTCAGAAGAGGGTTCTCATGGAGTTTGAAGAGAGAGCCCTATCCAGCTTGTGCTAGTCCCTCTGAGGGGGCACAATAAAGCTAGTCCTGAAGGTGCGTGAAGAAGCTACAAAATGGAATCAACTGATATTGTCAGGGTGAGGCCATTGTTGAAACAATCCTAACAGGAACAATGAGAAAACCAGGAATGAGAAGTTCCTTCACCCATCTCCTCTTCCAATCTCTCCACAACCCCCTATTGGTGGAAAGAGGAACAAATGTAACCTGAACAATAAAGATTTAATTAAAAAAAAAAATAAAAAAAAATAAAAAAAAGAATGATTGTGTTAAGAAAAAAAAAAAAAGATAAAAAAATACTGCCTAATGTTTAGGAAAACTACAATGAAGTATGTGGTAATGAGCATCATATTTGCTGTTTGCTTTGAAATAGTCCCAAAGAATTATATATAATCAGAGAGAGAAAAAGCATGTCAATGTGGTAAAATGCTAACATGTAGGAAAGTTGAATAAAAGATATACAGATATTGTTTGTGTTATTGTTGCCACTTTCTTGTTAGTATGAAATTAACAACAAAAGTTTTGAGAAAATAAAAGATGAAAAATGAAGCATTTCTCCTCATTATATCATATCTCTCATTTTCAAAAACTGCAAAAAATAGTAAGTAAAGTTAAAGAATGTTCCAGATAAGCAAAAACTGAAAAATGTTGTTCTTACAAAGTCTACACAAGAAACACTAAAGGGAGTTCTTTAGGCAGAAGAAAAATAATCCCAAATGAACCCTTGGAAATGTAAGAAGTATGGAATAGCAAAGGAAAGGGAAGATAAGTAAATGAAAGTGAATACTGACTATATAAAACAACAATAACATCTTTAGAAGTTTAAAATGTATGTGTTGATACAAAACATGACATCAATAACACAAAAGGTAGAACTTGGGGAGGAGAATTAACAAAAGTTAAAGTGTTCCAATGTGCTAGCCCCACTTGAGAAGTGACAAAGTCCTGATTTTTATTTGGATCTCACAAGTCATGAATGCATGCTGTAGTCTCCAAGGATAACCACTTAAAAGAACAGTAAAATAATTTATAGCAAATAGGTTAGAAAGATAACAACAGATTAAATTCAAAGAAAAATTATAAAGATAAGAGTGTATATAAATGAAATAGAAATGTGCACAGTACAGAAAATCAACAAAGTCAATATTTGATTCTTAAAAAACTTAATAAAGTTTTTTCTTGGTCTCCCACCAAGAGAGAGTAAGAAAAGAGAGGGGAGGTACAAACAACCAATATCAGGGACATAAAAGGGGACATCACTATAGACAAGATGGACATTTAAAAGAAAATTAGAAGACATTATAAACAATTTTGCCAATAAATTTGAAAATGCATATAAAATAAATAAAAATACTACAAGAAATTGGGAACTAAAATATTACTATATTAGAAAAGAAATGGAATATGTAACAAAAAACCTAACAACTACAAAACAACTCCAGATCCAGTTGACTTCACTTGTGATTTCCTCCACAAACTTAAAAGGTATTATACCAATATTATGTGAACTCTATCTTTGGTTAATCTCTTCCTGCCCCCTCCTCACTTCTCTCTGAAATTTGTCAGTCTGTTGCATTCTTCCATGTCTCTGGATCTATTGTGTTCGGCAGTGTATTTTGTTGATTAGATGCCACATGTAAGTGAGATCATGTGATACTTGTCTTTCTCTGACTGGCTTGTTTTGCTTAGTATAATCTTATGAGTTTGTGTATCAGCAAGGGTCCATATGGGAAAACAGCAACCACACCAATAAGTTTAACAGAGAAATTTTCATATAGGGAATTGGTTAAATAAATATTTGAGGAATTAAAAAGCAAAAGAGAACATAAAGGTAGCATAGATAATGGTAACTGCAGAAATCAGCTACCACCCTTAGGGCTGGAAGAACAAAAGGAAAAGGTCAGGATTATCAGAACCTAGAAACTCAGAAGAGGGTTCTCATGGAGTTTGAAGAGAGAGCCCTATCCAGCTTGTGCTAGTCCCTCTGAGGGGGCACAATAAAGCTAGTCCTGAAGGTGCGTGAAGAAGCTACAAAATGGAATAGTATCCCATTGTGTAAATGCACCATGTAATCTTGCTTCTATGTTGACTCTCTTTCCATCCTGGGATTAGTAATAAATTAAATTTAAAAGTTAAATTATATAAAGACAAAAAACCCCATTTCACATTTTACCCTAAGGCTTCTGAGACTGAACACTGCATGTTTGGCACACGTAAATGCTTAGTAAGATCTTTATTTAATGCTATCTGATCTATGAGCCCAGAGTGCATGCCCAGAAACTATGTCAGGAAGACCAGGAGGACCACTTTTCAATATAAAATCTTCATTCCCAAATCCCACCAATCCTAGACTCTGCTTTTCCTAATTTACTTCAAGTTATATACTTCAGGCTATTTACCCAATGACACATTACACAGCAATAAAAAAACAAATAAACAAAGCAATAAACGACAATATGGGTAAATCCCAGCAATATAATAAGATAATCAGTATATCTCAAAAGATTACTAGAACATACCATAATTAGAATTTATAATTTTAGAGTAAGGCATACATATAAGTATAATGAAAATACTGAAAAGGGACAGAAAAGGAGTAATGAACACAGAATCAAACCCACTGATACTATTTGTGGGAAGAGGCTGGAAGATGGGATGGGGGGGAGATACGGTTAGATTAGATATTTGATGGTTAATAAAGATTATTGTCAAGGCCCTAGCTTTGGCTTTGGGTAGCAAATTCATGAGTGTGTATTACATTATTAAAAATAGCTATATGAGTTTGTGTATCAGCAAGGGTCCATATGGGAAAACAGCAACCACACCAATAAGTTTAACAGAGAAATTTTCATATAGGGAATTGGTTAAATAAATATTTGAGGAATTAAAAAGCAAAAGAGAACATAAAGGTAGCATAGATAATGGTAACTGCAGAAATCAGCTACCACCCTTAGGGCTGGAAGAACAAAAGGAAAAGGTCAGGATTATCAGAACCTAGAAACTCAGAAGAGGGTTCTCATGGAGTTTGAAGAGAGAGCCCTATCCAGCTTGTGCTAGTCCCTCTGAGGGGGCACAATAAAGCTAGTCCTGAAGGTGCGTGAAGAAGCTACAAAATGGAATCAACTGATATTGTCAGGGTGAGGCCATTGTTGAAACAATCCTAACAGGAACAATGAGAAAACCAGGAATGAGAAGTTCCTTCACCCATCTCCTCTTCCAATCTCTCCACAACCCCCTATCGGTGGAACATAACAGGGAGCCAGGTGGTCAAGGAGGAATATGGTCAACAAAATCCCAGTCCCCAAAACACAGGGTACCGGAGGGTGGGTCTGGCACTGAGAAACAATAGCTTATTAACTGGCACAGGCTAGGTTAGCTGTCCCGACAACCCGAAATCTCTAACACAATTTACTTTAAGTATATTTCCTGTCCATTTCCCATGTCTAGTGCAGGTCAACAGGGGGGGCTCTGTTCATCATAGCCACTCAAGGGCCCAGGCTTGTGAAAGTTTTTGTAATCACCAGAGCAGTGAGAAGGATGTGTGGATCCTTGTTTTTAATGCTTCTGCTCAGAAATGATGCACCACTTCTGGTCATATTTTCTTGGCCAAAGCAAATCACATGACCATGCCAAATTTCAGAGGTTATGGGGAGGGGCAGTCCAACTCCCTCAGAAGCCAAGTAATGAGAATGTGTCATAAACCAAGAATTATACTTAATCTAACTCTAGGCACCTGAAGTAAATATATATATATATACATACACACACACACACATAATTTAAATTAACATCTTGTCATGCTACACATAAGTGTTCTGTAGGAGCCACAGTGAGACATACTCAGTCTTCAACATCATTTAATGACCAAGGTTGCATATCTGAAATATTATCTTTAAAATTTTGTCCCTTACACTTTAAGCACTAAAGGGGAGATGAATGACCTTTTATTTGATTTAAAGAAACAATGTGACAATGCAAGGAGTACTGTCTTCAACATGGAAAAATCTGAGTCCCAATATTGGGACAGGGCTGCAGTGAATGAGGCTGAATTAGGCCACTTCAAATTGGTTTAATGTCAAGAGACAATATCTAATGCTGGAACAACCAGCCTTCTTATGTAACACTCCTACCTAATTTCCCCCAACTGTGGCTATGAGTTGCTTCTGGAAACTCGGAAAGGCCAATCTTCTATAATTGGTTATAGCCAGTAATCGTGTTTTGCCTTTATCTTTAATGAGTCAAGGGTCATGCATTTGCATCTCCAAAACTTTCCTCTGTGTGAGACTACTCTTCTGAGGCATAGATTTATATTTTTCTTCTGTCAACACTCTCCAATTTGGCCTATATCCTTGAAGCAGTCAGGTACACAGAATGGAAGACAGCACATACCTACCAATTTCACGCTTCTAAAAATATGCCTCTTGGAAGAAGCAGAAAAATGTGGAAAGGCTTTCATTTTCCCATCCTGAGAGCTACTATTACTCCCCCTTTTACTATTTAGCCAGAATATAGACAATCTGGCTGAGCAAAGGTATAGCTCCGGCAAGTGTGTTTGTTAGCACAGATATGCTAATGTCTGTTAGCACAGACAGGCACGGTGTGCTAAAACATCTCAAAATGGCCCTCTCCCAAGCTCAAAGTGTTAAATCTCCAAATCCTGTCAAGAGCCTATATATAGACTTGAGGGAGGAGAATAACTTTATGTGGGAGGGGAGGAGTTTTAGTGATCAGAGGAACACTGGTACTTCCTGACATCCCCCAAACCCTGTCCCTAATAATGCCAGATCACTTCAGTCCCCAGGTTCCTTTAGGATATGTACTTTAGAGGCATTAGTTCCCTGGCATCAACTAGTCAGCTTCCTAACACAGCACCAGCAGGTGTGACTAAGATGCTATGATTAGCTGGACTCTGGAATCTTCAGGTAACTGAAACCCAGTTCAAGGTGCTTAGGCAGAAAAGTCAATTTTGACTCACAAACCTGACAATGCATCTGGCATGACTAGATCCAAATGCTCAACAGTATAGTCAGAAATCTGGCTCTGCTCCTCCTGGGACTGCTCTCTGATTATTGGCTTCATTCACAGGCTGGTTCTCCAGGGATGGTGGCAAAATTAGCCACCAACAGCTACAGCTACAGCCTAGCAGGTTAGGAATCCCAGCAGGAAAGACCATACCACAGCACCAACAAAAATACAGGGCAATGTGGTCCCCATGTCCAAGCCTGAGCTATGTGAGAAGCTAAGGTCATGGCCAGCCTCAGCCTCACCCATACCACTTGGGCTGAGAGTGACAAAGGTAAGCGTACAAAGAAAAATCAGGGAGAGTCAGTAAAGATATTGCTTCAACAACACAGCTCCTAGGGCAATGGAAACTAAGGAGAAAAAAAACGAATGGGACTCCATCAAAATAAAAAGCTTCTGCACAGCAAAAGAAACCATCAACAAAACAACAAGAAAGCCCACTGCATGGGCTTTGCCAATGTTATCTCCGATAAGGGTTTAATCTCCAACATTTACAGGGAACTCATATAACTTAATAATAGGAAGATAAACAACCCAATCAAAAAATGGGCAAAGGACCTAAATAGATACTTTTTGAAAGAGAACATACCAAAGGCCAAGAGACATATGAAAACATGCTCAAAGTCACTAATCATCCCAGAGATGCAAATCAAAATGACAATGCGGTACCATCTCACACCTGTCAGAATGGCTATCATCAACAAATCAACAAATGACAAGTGCTAGTGAGGATGCAGAGAAAAAGGAACCCTCGTGCACTGCTGGTGGGAATGCAGACTGGTGCAACCACTGTGGAAAACAGTATGGTGTTTCCTCAAAAAATTAAAAATAAATTTCCATTTGACCCAGTAATTCCACTTCTAGGAATATATCTCAAGAAAACAGAAACACCAATCAGAAAGGACATATGCACCCC
>NW_005354385.1:6993351-7032248 GCF_000412655.1 Myotis brandtii | reverse complement strand
GGGTAATATATCAACCAAAGGACTTGTATGCATGCATATGAGCATAACCAATGAACACAGACAGTAGGGGGAGGGGTGTGGGCATGTGCTGGGGTTGGGGGCAGCCGGAGAGAGGTCAATGGGGGAAAGGAAACTTATGTAATCAATAAAGAATTTTTAAAAATAAAATAAAAAAATAAATCAGGGAGTGGGTGCAAGAAATGAATACACATGCAAAAACATCAATATATGCCCTGGATCAGTATGGATAATTTAAGGATGCAGCTGACACTGAAAATTCTTGGGCAATGTCTAGTCAAATTCTTAAGGCCCATTCAACAACAGAAAGATGCAACAAAAAATAAATGGAAAATGTAGTAAAGGGAAAATCACTATGGTCTGCTTTATTTTTAATAGCATGGAGAATAAAGGGAGGGAGGAAAGAGGGGCTGGAGGAAGGGAGGGAGGGAAGGAGGACCAATGTGTTACCTTAAAAAAAATTTTTTTAAGTATATTTTGAGTTCCATGTCTCAAATTATAAGAAGCCTAATACTTGCCCAGGGTTACTATGAATTTCTGGGATGTTTGTATTCTCATGGTGAAGTCTGGGTAGCCTGTGCTTCCTTTTCATTCTGTATAATCCTTGTCACTCCTTCACTTCTATCCCTAGCATCTTCCTATGCACCAACAAAGGCAAACGTTCAAAGCAAGCTTTCCAGGTCATGTTGGCCTGTGGGTATTGGCTGTGATACTCCAACAGTCAGGGCCAAGGCAATGATCTCTTGGATTTCCCAAATCTGCAACAAAGACCAAAGATGTCCCTTAAGTCTCAGTGCACACTACTCTTCCTACAAGTGCAGTAATAGGAGCATCTCAGGTCCCTCGGGAAAACAGCCCTTCAGTTTCCACTATGGCCCTTCTCTCCACAGGGTTCAAACTCACGTCCTAAAGCGAACAAGAAGACCAGAGCTGAGGGAAATACCACACTGTCCTCCCCTCCTACCCTAAGTCCTCGAGGAAAATTTTCTCCATCTTTCATTAAGCAAAACCCTTGAAGCAAGTTAATGCAAACAGATCTACCCTCCATTCTCTTACCAGGTGACCAAACTTTCCCAGACACTTACGAATATCAACTCATACCCAAGCCAGGATTTGTACGAAGCCCTGACAAATAGCAAACTGGTTTCCCAGCTGTGCATGAAAGGCATCTTTTGGAGTTATACTTAAACATAGGATCTTCCTAGATTTCTTCCCTTATTTTACCATTCAATGCAATGATTGTTTTTTAAAGCATTTAACCCATTAAGTATATGAAGTATAATTAATTTACCACCCAGATTTCCAGATTTCCTCTTTTTTAGTTACTTTTAGTATTGTGTACATTTTTCTTCTGTGAGTGTCCAGGTCAGATTGATTTCTATATAGGAAAATTAAGGTTCAGACTCAAAGGACAAGGAGACCTTAGAACATCCTACATAACCTGCAAAGTATGAATCAAATGTAGCACAAAGGCACAGGCTACAGCACACCCATGAGTCATATGGGATGAGGGAGGAAGCTAGCAGCACAGCACTAAATAAGGAGTGGTGGAAAAAGGAACTTTAGCAGAATCTAAGCAGCCAGACACTGTGCAGAACACAGAGGTACAACTCCTGCTCCAAGCATATTAAAGTCGAAAAAACAAACCAGAGAAAGCTCTTACCTAAAAGGCACATTGTCCTATTGAGGAAAATAACAGGTAAGGAGCAGAAATTAGAGACCTACTTATTTTCTTTTCCCTCCAGTATACTGAAGCAAGCTAGAAACAGCTTCCTAGAGCTCTCATTCTCATTTTGACAATGTTGTAATGAAATGTAATGTTACTGAGTTACTCAGTTATTTATCTCATCTACTGTGCCTTGTCAGAATTCACCTGGGAGACTTGCAAATAAGAAACATGCAGCAAATCTTTGGTGACTGAGAAATACTATATTTTATTGAAATTAGAAATGTAGATTCTCCCCAGCCAGCATGGCTCATGGGTTGAGCGTCAACCTATGAACCAGGAAGTCACAGTTCTATTCCCAGTCAGGGCACATGCCTGGATTGCAAGCTCGATCCCCCAGTGTGGGGTGTGCAGTAGGCAGTTGATCAGTGATTCTCTTTCATCATTGATGTTTCTATCTCTCTCTCCCTCTCCCTTCCTCTCTCTCTAAATCAATTAGTATGCAGAGTTTTAAATATTAAAATATGTATATTATTTTATGTAGGTAAGCTACATAATTTTGAGGGTTTTGACCATATAAATTTGCTGGCCTCGTATGGTGTTCTCTTAGCCCTCTACTAACTTTGTTTTAGGTGTTCTCAGAGGACATGACAGTAGAGTAGAATCTACCAAGATAAAATGAATAGTATTTATTTAAATTTAGAATAAGCTCATTATTAGATATTTTAAAATAGGTGGTTTCATGCTTAAATTGGGATTCAAATATCACATATAACCTAACTGAAAAATGCATAAAAATGACATTACCCCCAAATTCTCATCATGAGGGTGCCACTGGTTAAAACATTTATGCATGAGAGCAGGGAGTGGGGTGGAGGGAGTTAGTGGGGTAAGAAAGGGGACATTTGTAATACTTTCAACAATAAAGACATATTAAAATAAAAAAAGAAAGTAAGTTAAAAGGAATTTAAAAGTAAGTCACTGGCATGAACACAAATATTAACTCAACATTGACAGAATGGAAAAGTAGAAAATTACATTCAAGTAACCATTTCCCAAACACTATAATACTGAATACAAACTGCTAAATTTGTCGATGTTGTGGCTTCACTGCCCAGTAAATCTCTAATCAGTACACCCCAGTCTTAGTTATGTCTACACACTATTTTTTTAAATATATTTTTTATTAATTTCAGAGAGGAAGGGCGAGAGAGAGAGAAACATCAATGATGAGAGGGAATCATTAATTGGCTGCCTCCTGTATGCCCCCTACTGGGGATCGAGCCCACAACCTGGGCATGTGCCCTTGACCCAAATTGAACCCAGGACCCTTCAGTCCACAGGCTGATGCTCTATCCACTGAGCCAAACTGGCTAGGGCCACACATTATTTTTTTAGTGGAAATTGGCTAATACTGCTTACTTTGCACATCATGAAATTTCCCCACAAGGCATGACTGGTGTTATGAATAATTTAGATGGCGACATGTTGAAATTTTCAAAGTCAGTTTATGGCCTTGTTTATGTTTAAAGACAGAAGACAGAGAGATCCTTCATTTACTTCTAAGTTCTGTAAAACAGATTAGGATTTCCCAAAATGTGTTTTTAGAACACCAATGTCACAAGATATTCCATGAAGAGTTTCATGGACAAATGAATTTGGTAAATGATACATAGCATATCCCCTTCTTGAAGATTCATAGGCACATTAAAATATTAGAAACTTTTAAAAGTCTAAGAGTAAAGATATGTGTTTTACTCTGCTTAACCAACATTCCCAGTCTTACTTGATTATGAAACTGAAGGGTACAGAATATGCCATCCCAAAATGTGCCATGAGCATAAGGATTATTTTGAGTTAAAGTCACTTGAAGAGCAGCAGGTATAAGAAGGGTGCTCCAACTTCCCCCTTTTCTCTCTGAAAACAGAAGCTGAAACTCCCATGTGAGAGCTGCCCTGTCTATGCCAGGAGGAAAAATTTTTTTTATTGCCAGAGATGGGAGTTGAGGCCAAGAGAATTCTATAAAAGCAGACCTTGTTAACACTAATTCTTATATCACTTTAGTCTCCCCATTTATTTTAGTTACTTTTCCACAATTGCCTCTCTCTGTTCAACGTAGTATAAAGACATTTAGGTTTTACCACTTCTTTAGCTCTTTGTTTCTTATGAGGGCTCCCATGTCATGTAAAGCTCATGTTAAGTAAATTTGTATGCTTTTCTCCTGTTGATCTGCTTTCTAACAATTTAATTCTCAAGCCCAGCTGGAGACCCTAAGAGGTAACGATAAAGTTTTTGCCTCCTCTCCAAAACCCATTGTACTTGATACTTATCAGTAATCACTGAGAATAACCATTTTTTTCGAACACACCACAGAGAATGCTGCACCAGAGAAAACCATAGGGCTATTCTTGAAAGTGTTTCCCATTTTAAGCAGAAAGTCTTACTTTACAAAATAGATTAATGATGGGACTATTATTTAATTTTAATGAGCACTCACTATAAAATTATCTCTCTTAAAAACTTCCCTTATGCATTTAAAATGAACTAATAAACTTTTAATTTGTTTCAATGAGTTAACTTATATGTAATTCTTTCAGAAAAATAGTAATTGAAGTGGTCTTCTTAAAACCATCAATGTCAAAATAATTCTTCCCACCCAAGCATGCTATAACCATAAAAAGTAAAGACTCCAAAATTAAATAATACATTCACTGACTAGAATTAAATAATGCATAAATGTGTTTTGTTAAACACATTTTAATTTCAGTTATTAGAGTAACTTGCACAAAGTAGGCACTCAATAAATCCTAGTTTAATTGATTTGACTTGAAGTGAACTGAACTGACCTGAGCTGAAATACAACATAATGTGCTTATTTAGACAAATCCTAAAGGGAAATGAACTCTAGTCTTCTGCCAATGATGTGTGCTTCTATAAACCAATTAGTTCATAAGTAATTGGGAAGTAGAAAAGTCCTACCAATGTAGAATGCAGAAGATGTGCTGATGGATACACTTTTTTTTTCCCAGGCAGGGAAGCCAGAACACTGGAGGCAAAATATAACCTTCAGCAGGAAAGGAGAGTGGTGGCTGTGCAGCCAGGAGCCCTTTCAGTTTGGTATTATTTCAAATGAGTGCCTGCACTCAGGATCCTTTCTCCAATGAGGTGCACCCCTGCTCTGAAATGCTCTTTTTGCTTTGCTCTGAGCTCCAATTCCAGTTGCCCTGTCTCCATGTTAGTAGTCAGCATTTTCATTCTATTCTACTGTTCCCTGAGACAGCCCCCAGCTGTTTGACCTTCAGACACTGCTATTGTTTTTGTTAAAGTTCTGGTTACAAAATTGCATAGGTTTTAAGTGGTCTGCACCAATGCTATTTCCCCATAAGCCTTGTTATCATTAGTATACAGTTTTTTCAGAATAGAGGTTTTCCAGGAACATAAATTTCATGTTCTCAAAAACTCCTGCAGTTATAAATTATTCTCTTAAAAGAATGAATGACTAGTATGTTTTGATAATATCAACTGTTGTTAGGTTGTTTTCCTAATCCTAAGAATTTGGGGGGACAAGAGAAGCTGGGAGTTAATCAATTAGCTGCTATGGCTTCAATGACTATACTCCTGACCTATCTGCTCTCACCAGGCTTCTTCTTTCTATTTCCAGAAAACATCATGTCCATCTCAGGGCTGTGCAGATATCCTCTCCCGTGTCATTCAAGTCTCAGCTCTAATGTCACCCTTTCAGAAAAATCTTTCCTGACCACCTTACCAAAGGCTGCACTCCCACACACATCTGTCCTATCACATTCCTCTTTCATTGCCTTTCTAACACCTAACTTTTCCTGTGGCTTCTGAGACTTCTGAAAGCCTGGGCCATATCTGCCTTGTTAACTAGAAAGATGAAGCCAGAGACCAGTGTGCTCACAGCCTGAGGGATAGGAATGGTGAATCCAGTCTACCTACCCTACCTATGTTCCTAGTCTCATTGCATATTGCTTTCCCTAACAGCTTCTCATCACACCCCTAGCAATTATTGAAAACATAAGAGGAACAACCTATCTCCTAGCTTGACCTTAGGCCACACCCTAAAGTCAATGTCTCATGCACAACCAGGTGGCTCAGCTCCATCTCACTGCAGAAGTCCACCCTCTGGGATCTCAGACCCGGACTCGTGCCTATCAAACCCAGGAAGGCCAAGCCCCAGAGATGCAAAACTTCTCTGTCTCATTTCCCCATCTATACATCCACTGCCAAGGCCCAATGGCACACAAACCAAGACTGGCACTGTGCTTGGGCCCCTGGGGCTGCTGGCCCACACAGCTGCTATGGAGAGAGAGTACACCAACGAATGAGCCCCAGGCATTTGTTAAGCCTTGATTATATGTTCAGAAGGAGGTAAACTTTCTTTCAAACTAACCAGTCTTCTTCCTAATTCTTCTCGATTTTGTGCCTCCCTCTATCCAGTCGCTTTCCTAGATCTTCCAGGGTTTCATGTCCTTATCCTATCCAGTCTTGTCTCCAGATCTTCCCAGATTAGACTCCTCTCCTGCATGGTCCCCATTTGTTTCTACTGTGCATGCCTCAGCAGAGGAAATTCCCCTACTACCCTCCCCCCCCCCCGCCCCTTAATCCTGGCTAACAGGCCAGTTGTTCCCAGGGAGATTGGAAAGCCAGTTCTGCTTTGAGATTAGCATCCGTTTGTCAGAGGATGTGGCTGTCCCCTGGGGAGTCTGTGGATGCTGCAGCTTCCTAGTCAATCAGGCTTAATGTCTGATTCCAATTACTCCCTTCTTTTATTAATGACTAGCTAGCTACCTACGCTAACAATATGGGCACTGGTTATGATTGGTACTTCTTTTCTATCACCTATTATCACTGAATAATTTGATTCATGTTCATAAAGTATAAATTTAATACAGATGAATATTTCTATCTAATTAATGCAAAAAGTTCAGGCACATAGCACTTTGTTCTAACTTAATGGGAGCTTTAAACTTCACAGGCTCCCACAGTTGCTTCACTGTCACATCCTAACGGGGCTGCAGAGTCATTATCCTATACACTGCTTCGCACATGGGCAGAGCCTTTGGTTCTCTGAACGGTATTTTCAAATGTAAATAGTACCTTTAAAACAAAAATACTGATAAACTCTGGGCCTAATGCAGTTGAAAATTAAGAAGAAAAAAAAAGACCAGGAAAATGAATGTGCCCACTACAATAAAAAGTGAATTCACTGTAGATGAAGCATTTTTAATTACCTGGTGCCATGAGGGCTAGGTGGCTTAGCTGTGAAGAAATTTCCCAGGTGGTTGCCAAGTACACATAAGTCCAACACTAATGAATCTCATCCTACTTACCTCACTTCTAAAACCATTATGTAAATTGCTTCAATTCGACGTGGAGGATAAACACAGTTAACAGGCTAAGGGATAAAAAATAAAATAAGACAGTGAGAGCTTGGCATCAACACACACTGGCAGTTCCACACACAGAAGTTTTCACCAGCTTCTCTGCATAAACGTAAGCTGGTAAATAGTAGTTAGTTATTATTATGTTAGTCTTACTTGATGATAAGGATAGGTAATACTTAGTGAGCTGATAAGTGAGGCTTTGTTCCATCAAGTGCTAAGTGCTATGCATGTCAACTCACTACCATAAGCTCCACTTGAGAGATAAGAAGGTGGAGCTTAGAGGAGTTAAGTGACTTGTCAGGGATCACATAACCAGTAACAGCAAACCCTGAACTCCCTGCTTCAACTCTAGCGTCTGTTTCCTCACTATCATAATATACAGCTACATGGTACAGATAAATGCTAAACTTTAATAGAGGTGAAAAGTATTAGTTTCCTTCTAGTAATGTACTTTCCTCTTCTCAATGAATTAAATATGAACAGATATAATAAATAAAAGATATAAAAAGAATACCCTTACTCAATTGAATGTTATTTATGCCCTTGGAAACATGAGGTTAAGATGATCTGAAGGTTTTTTCTAGTTCTCCAATTCTTCCAGACTTTCATCATGAGTGAGTTTTGCTATAGCCAAGTCCAATTTCTTCAACCACAACAGAAACAGAACCATCAT
Source organism: Myotis brandtii (assembly GCF_000412655.1). NCBI lineage: Eukaryota > Metazoa > Chordata > Mammalia > Chiroptera > Vespertilionidae > Myotis > Myotis brandtii. The sequence goes on along the minus strand of NW_005354385.1, from coordinate 7,024,483 downwards.
CCTGCTCCATGCAAGCATCATGTATTGAAATAATTGACAGCTATTGTGAAAATTAGATACAGCCCTGCCAATATTTTCTAAAATGCCATTTATTTTAATTTTCTTGTGCTTTCTAAAGTGCAGCCTTATCTCCTTGTGTATTTCCAAAGTTCATGGGTCAAACTATAAGTAAGATGAAGTCTGGCCTTTCACAGAGCCTACATAGGGACATCTGGGGAGGCCTAGATAAGGACTACATAAGGCCATTGAAAGAGCGAGGGCTACGCCCTCCATCTTGCCCCAGGGTAAGGGCTAGGCACTCCATCTTGCCTCAGGTGGCCATAGGCCCCAAGAGAACAAACAAATGGACATAGAGGTGGTCAAGATCATAGTCCTATAAACTACTGATTCATGGGTATAACAAGTGTCTAGAGTCTCAAATTTATTTTTAATAACTACTTTAAATCTAATAAATATTCCATTGTTAACATTGTTACCTCCTAACTGAACATCAATTACTCAGTTTAGTAAGGTTTTGTCACTTGGTCTGATGGGCCAGCAAAGTCCTGGTCAAGAAAGCAAGCCCTTTCCCTCTCTGTAGATTAAATAAATAAATAAATAAATAAATAAATAACTGATGTGGGGAAATGGTCCATTTTTTAATATGTATAACCCCATTTTAATAACCATGCTGACATCTCAGACATCTCTACCACCACAGAAAGTTCCCTTGTGCCCCCTCCAGGTCAATATCCCCCCACCAAGGATTCTAACCTTTATTCTCATGGGTCCATTTTACATGCTTTTGAACTTTAAAACAAAATGAAACCACCCAAACACAGTTACAGTATATATTCTTTTGTATCTGGTTTTTTCTACTCAACATTGTGTTTAAGATTCATCCATATTGTTGTTTAGATCTGCTGGAGGCTAATTCCAGCATGTCATAAATGCAAGAAGTTTCATCAAAAGGTTGATGGAACTTAAGGCTTCAGCAGGGCTGAAGAATCATATTACCTGCTGCTGGAATAGCTGAAAGCATTTCCCCAAACCTGAAAATCTACATGTTATTACCTGCTGCTGGCCAAACAGCTGAACAGCTGTAGGCATTTCCCCAAACCTGAAGATACATATGATTGCCTGCTGTCAGACAGCCGAAGGCATTTCCCCCAACCTGGCAATGCCTACTGTATACCAAACTTTATCTTTTGATATGTATATCTGCTTTGCTATAGGCCAAAATGTGTGAATAAAGAGCCTTGGATCTGGAGATGAGAGAGAACTTGGTTGTTGTAGCTAAGTCTCCTCTGGCACCCCCATGGATTCCAAATTTATATTTCTAGCCTCTTTATTAATTTACTCGCAGCTCTTCTCCAGATTCCTGAACACTTGTAGATGCTGAGAAACACCTCGCTTTCTCATTTTTTTTATTATTATTGTTACACAGCGATTCTGTTCTGTGGAAGGATATTTAAGTTGTTTCTAGCTTAGGGCTACTCTGACTCTTGGTGATAAGAATATTCTCATGCAGACAATTTCTGTCAGGTAATGCCCAGGACTGACTAATATTGCTGGACTATGGTATAGGTATAAGGTCACCCTCAGTAGGTGTTGCCAAACAGTTTTCTAAAGCAATTGTACCGATCTGACTCCCACCAGCAATGTATGAGACTTCCAATTGCTTCACATACTTGACCGGTGTATTGATTTTTAAATTAGTTGAAGGCAAGAACCTTTCTCAAATTCTCCTGTGACCTCTGAATTTCTAGTCATTCCACAAATCTAATTAGAATCTTTATTTCCCAGAATTAAAGCAACCAGAAATGTTTGTTCAGATAGTTAACCTGAAATCAATGAAACATAAAGAATTCTTCTTTTATTCAGATCAAATATAAACATTTCTGATAACAGCAAATGTCTAATTGAGGGGAAAAATTGAGGTTTTTATTAGATGTATATGTGAGAGTTTTACAGTTACTTGTATAACAAAAGTCGATGTTCTTGAGCTGGCTGGTTGGCAGTGGCTTTCCATAAGAATTAAGCAATTAGATGACTCTATTTTTTTCTTTTCCAAACAAATTTGCCGTTAGCCACCACAGTGGGCAATGAGAGGTCCTCCTCTACAGAGTGAAGTCCCTGCTTTGTCCCATCCATCTTCATTGGCTGTCACAAGGGCTAATATTAGAAAGTTCACTTCCAGCAATTTATTCTTGAACCAATTTGATGATGAAGTTTGTGCGCGAAAGGCCCATTTGTCAAAAATATAGGATGCACATGGCTGGGAGATAGAACGTCTTGATAAAGTGGCAAATAAAACATTTCCTGAAATTAACAGATATGTCCATCCATCTCACATTAATTTAAAAGTATTGCTTTCTCCTGGAAGATATCACATATGAAAAAAATATATGCATATCAATCCTATTCAGTTTCAACTATCTAATATGCTTCTTGAGAAGTTTCTTTTAAGACTTCCTCAAAGTCTGAATGTTGCTTACATCTAAATTCTAGATGTTCTTTTATATGCAACACTAGTGGCCCGGTGAACAAAATTCATGCCCATTAAAAGGGGATTAAGTCCAGGAAATATTTTAATATTGCTATTTGCCCTTTCTCTATAATAGAAGTGTCAGAAAAGAAAATTAGTAAAATGTATATGAAAATCTTCCTCCTGTCACAGTCTGGGGTGCACCACGGGACCCAGAGTCAAGTCCCCACCCACCCACGTGTGCCTCAAAATTGCACGAGACCCAGTCCCGGCTGGCCCCACCCCCAATGGGCTAGATCCAGACCCAGCCAGCCCACCCTTGTCAAGCCCCACTGGGAGGGGGGGTGCAGCCTCAGGTCCCCTGGCCTGGCACCGGGTGGGGGGCACAACCTGAGGTCCCCCATCAAGCCCCATAAGGTGGGAGGTGTGGCCTAAGGTCCCCTGTCAAGTCCTGCCGGGCAGGGGGGCATGGCCTGAGATCCCCCAGCCTGGGCCAGGGCGGGGGACATGCCTTGAGGTCCCCAGTCAAGCCCCGCCGGGTGGGGGACGCGGCCTGAGATCCCCTGTCAAGCCCTGCTGGACGGGTGGTGCAGCCTGAGGTCCCCTGTCAAGTTCCACGGGGGCAGGGGGGGCCGGGGGGGGGTGAGCAGCCTCAGGCCATGCTGATTGCTCGTTAAGGCTCGTTACGGGAACTCAGCCTCCGCTGTGGGCGCCGCCATCTTTGTGCTCAATTTGCATATTCCCTCTTTATTATATAGGACTAGAGGCCCAGTGCACGAAATTTGTGCACGGGGGAGGGGGGGGGTCCCTCAGCCCAGTCTGCACCCTCTCCAATCTGGGATCCCTCTCACAATCCAGGACTGCTGGCTCCCAAATGCTTGCCTGCCTGCCTGCCTGATTGCCCCTAACCGCTTCTGCCTGCCAGCCTGATTGATGCCTAACTGCTCCCTTGCTGGCCCAATCGCCCCAACTGCCCTCCCCTGCTAACCTGGTCTCCCCCAACTGCCCTTCCCTGCAGGCCTGGTCGCCCCCAACTGCCCTCCCCTGCCAGCCATCTTGTGACTGTGGGCGCCGCTATCTTTGAGGACGTGACAGTCAATTAGCATATTCCCTCCTTATTGTCCCTCCCCTGCCGGCCATCTTGTGGCTGTGGGCGCCGCTATCTTTGAGAGCGTGACAGTCAATTAGCATATTCTCTCCTTATTGTTTGTGGGTGCTGCCATCTTTGAGGGCAGGGCAGTCAATTAGCATATTCCCTCCTTATTGGCTGTGGGTGCCACCATCTTTGCAATGGTGTGAGGGTCAATTAGCATATTCCTCTTTATTAGATAGGATTGTTTTAGTCATAAAAAAAAATCCACTCTCCTAGAAGAAGCTCAAACAAGACAGCTCTTGAGATGTTTTATGTCTCTTCATTCTCTGCTTCCATTTCTGAAGAAAGTCTTTGCTTCTCTAAGTACAAACACAATCTCTCTAAGAGCTTATTCTTTCCATCTTCTCTCATAAATGTGAGCCTCATCCCATGAACTTGGTGAAAGTACTTATTATAAAATTCAGTCACAGAAATTGCTTTTTGTTTAGTCCAAAGCCCTTTTATCTTCTAAAAATTGTGTACCATTCTCCTTACCCTATACACCAGCTGTACCAAACTTATTTCATGTGCCATGTGCATTCTAACCACAAGACCATCACACATACTATTATTTCTCTGTATGAAACAATCTGGCACACCCTCCCCCATTACCTCCTGGCTTGATTCTATAGATCCTTACATTATCACTTCCTGTATCTCTACTGGACTGGTCAGACTCCTCAGCTATTTGTCCTCATGACACCCTGCACTTCCTCTATTACTTTTTATTTTACTTTATTATAATGCATTTTCTGCTTAATTTGAAAGTCCTTTAAGAAAGAGGTAATGTTGCCCATTTTCTGTCACATTTTATTGCCTAGCACAATGCCCAACACAGAGTATGCACCCAGTAAATATGTACTGAATGAATAAAATGTTCATTAATTAATGTTTCAGGTAATTACTCCCTATTTTTTCCCTCCAGAAGCAGGTTACCTTCCCAAAAAATAGTTTGTTTGCTTCCATCAGAAACTCCTAATACTTAATTTTCCAAATATCCATGCCCCATACAAGACACTGCAAGAGAGATAAACAAGATAGAGGTCCTCTGACAAGTAGCTTATAGTCCAGTAGGCAATGAGACAATGTCCCAATAAGCTGAAGAAAGAGAAGAAAATATGATTAATTCCACCAGAATTATAAGAAAGTATCATTTGAAATGAATCTTTGAAAATAGAGTTTTCAATAAATAGAAATGGAAGCAGAAGTCTTAAAAGTAGACAGAGTTTTTAGGAAGATGGAAAAGCTAGAAAATGACAACTGTGAGATTTGAATAGGAAGGAGTGTAAGGAACGTGAATAGTCTAGTTTGTCGAGCTTAGGAATGACTTTGGGAGTAGATAAACCAGAAAGATATTTTGGAGTCATATCATGGAAGGTGTTGACGCCAAGGGGAGAACTGCATACATATTCAGTGATCAAGGAAGAGTTTCACCAAAAGATTGAAGCTAAATTTTAGGCATGATTAAGTGGGAAAATTCCCATACTTCATCAAATCAAGTTCAAAAAACCAATGGTAAGAGGCACCATTGTTTGATTTAGCATTAAAAAAATAATAAATGTCCAAGACAGAATCTGTTAGGAGACTAGAAGTGGACAATGTGGTCTCTACTCTTGAGAAGCATCTATTGCAGTAACAAAAGTAGAAAATGTGATAAAGAATTAAAGTGTGATAGAAGAAAAACAGAATAGAAGAACAAACGAAAGTCTAAAACTTGGCAATGGTCTAAGAAGGAAAAAAATCTCTGAACTACAAAGCAGTTCTTATATAAATTGGTGGTCTGAATCATACTGTCAGTGTGATCCAAAGAAACCTCACACAGAATTTAAGAGGAAGGACAAAAGAGACACTGTAGAGTTGGAATGTATACAACTTGGCAAACAATTTAATGTGCTAGGGGATGAAGGAGAGGGAGAGGTCAAGGAGCCTGAGAGTTTGACCCATAAAGACTGCTTCTATTTATAGAAAAGGCTGTTTGGGAAGGATCATGAGCAGTGGTTCTCAACCTTCCTGATGCCGCGACCCTTTAATACAGTTCTTCATGTTGTGGTGACCCCCAATTTCATTGTTACAAATTGAACATAATTAAAGCATAATGATTAATCACAAAAACAATATGTAATTATATATGTGTTTTCCGATGGTCTTAGGCAACCCCTGTGAAAGGGTCATTCGACCCCCAAAGGGGTCGCGGCCCCCAGGTTGAGAACCGCTGATCATGAGTGTAGTTTTGGACAGGTTGCATTTTAACTTTCCATTTTCCCAGATGGTGCTTTATAACTGGAAAATAGAAATACAAATAAAGAGTTTGGGATTATAATATTTTCAAAACGTTGTTTGTTGTTTGGGTAGAAATGCATACAAAAAGCTGTATGACACATGCCTCACTTCCTATGCACAAGAGAAATAGCAGATGTTGAAAAGCTAGGTGTTGGGGAGCAGAGGAACTTTCATGCTTTGCTCTCTATACAGGGGTGGGTAAAAGTAAGGTTGCAGTTGTTCATACGGGAAAATTATAATACAAGAAAACTGTTTCATGTACAACTGTAAACTTTCTTTTGCCCCACCCTGTATATTCACATTATTTGACTTTTTATCATTATCATGTTCTCATCAAGTACTAGATAATTGTTTAAAAATATATTTTTATTGATTTCAGACAGGAAAAGAGAGATGGAAACATCAATGATGAGAGAGAATCATCGATCAGCAGCTTCCTGCATGCCCCACACTGGGGATCAAGCCCACAACCTGGGCATGTGCCCTGACCGGGAATTGAACTGTGACCTCCTGGTTCATAGGTCGACACTCAACCACTGAGCCATGCTGGTCGGGCTCCATTGATTTTTAGAGAGAATGGAAGGGAGAGGGAAAGACAAAGAGAGAGAAATATCGATGTGACAGAGGCAGAACAGTTTTGATTGATGAAGTATAAGGTCAAAACAGGTGATTAAACAATTTTTTTAAATGGAGGCAATGGGCCTTGCTGGCATGGCTCAGTGGTTGTGTGTAGACCTATGATCCAGGAGGTCATTGTTCGATTCCCCATCAGGGCTCAATCCCCCGTGTGAGGCATGCAGGAAGCAGCCAATCAATGATTCTCTCTCATCACTGATGTTTCTATCTCTCTCTGCCTCCCCCTTCTTTTCTGAGGGGAAGTGAAACTGAGGCATCTGAAAATCAGGGAAGGAAGTATAAAGGTACTCCCAAGGGAGAGTAATGAGGAACATAGAGAGGCAGATAGGCGATGCATAAAATTATTAAGGATGGCAGGAGAAAGTGTATGTGTTATGGATAGGTAACTAAGGAAAGGGATAAGAGAAAAATGATATAAAGGAACTTTAAATTAAGAAATTGCTAATGGAGAACAAAGGCTGTATAAAACTCTCTGAGAATGGAATGTGAGGAAGGTATTGTCAAGAATTTTGAAGGGATCTAAGCTTTATGTTCCTTGCCTCCCACAGCTTCATGGGTGCTGGCAGAAGACATAAAATTCCTTTATAGCATTATGTACAAAACTTTATACACATACTTGGTTTTATAGCAATAGCAATCACCAGGGTATTATTATTTTCTTGTGTCACTTTGGGAGACTTAATTTGGGGAAAGGGGGATATGAAAAGGGGACACCTGCACACTCCATAGGTTGAAAATACAGGAGAGGAACCATGAGCTTTGGGAATCCAAAGCTTTTGTGATAGGCAGTCAACATGCCTAACTTTTGCTCTGAGGGGAGACATTCTCTTGATCTCCCAAAACTGTTTGCTATGCAAATATCCCTGAAAAGACACCCAGTGCCTCTGTTCACGAGATAGTCAGCAATGGAACAGACTCATGAAGAAATGTCTCTAACTAAAGTATCTCTTCCTATTAGAAAATCCTGGAAAGAAAATATTATCAGAGAAAACACAGGTTTCAATTAACACAAGGAGATAAAAATAGAGGCACCATATTTACACAAATTTAACCTCATTTCAATTGTTTTTTCTCTATGTTAGTATGCTGGAAAGGGTGTTTGTTAATCTAGTTCTGTTGAGTTTAAACCCCTCTAGGTTAATCTCTACAAGGAAGTGACTGAAGGAGATTATTTTACCAGGTAAAGGTTATGTCCTCCCAGCCTGTCTGCTTGCCTTCCCTGGGACTGCCCTGTGTTGATGGGTCTCCCGGGGTATAGGCTTTGGTGCTTTCCCTGGTGGGCAGACCCCTGGGGATGTGGGCCCAACAAGTCCCAAATTTATTGCCAACAGTCTTAGTCCAAGTTCTTCATAAGAAGTACATGGTATTTCTGTAACACTAGGGGGATTTACTGATTTATTCCCTTCCTTAGTCCTGTTAATCCCTAACTCCTGGGAAAAAAATCCTCACCTGGGGAAACAACCTTATTTGGGGAGGTGGTTTTGTTTAAAACACACAGCGCTGAGAGGGGGAGCAGCAAACATATTAAGAACAGTATGCCATATACGCCAGGTCCCTTGAAACATATGCTGTGCAGATGTTTCTTCCCTGCAGCAACTGTGTCAAGCAGCAAGGATGGACTGGCTTCCTGCAAGGAAAGTTGGCTGCACACAGTCACATGTGGCGACAGCTGCTTCCCCGGTCCCTTCCCCTGAGGTGTCCCTGAAGCCGTTCATTCCTTGGCCGGCAGTCAACCTGGCCAGCCCAGATCCGGGCGGGGGCGGGGGGGGGGCGGTTTCCCTGGATGTGCCCCCTGGTGACACTCAAATGTTGCAGCACTTTTCGCCCGGGCATTGGAGAGTGCCTGCTCATTTGAGTGCCACAGGCTGAGCCGTGGTGACCCCCAGGACCTGGGCCTCGCACACCTCCCGGAGGCCACAGCATGCAAGGTCCTCCCGGCCCATCAGCAGAAGCTTCATCTCGGTCGGTGGAGACATTCTCTTGATCTCCCAAAACTGTTTGCTATGCAAATATCCCTGAAAAGACACCCAGTGCCTCTGTTCACGAGATAGTCAGCAATGGAACAGACTCATGAAGAAATGTCTCTAACTAAAGTATCTCTTCCTATTAGAAAATCCTGGAAAGAAAATATTATCAGAGAAAACACAGGTTTCAATTAACACAAGGAGATAAAAATAGAGGCACCATATTTACACAAATTTAACCTCATTTCAATTGTTTTTTCTCTATGTTAGTATGCTGGAACTTGGGGCTTATCCTGCTTCTTAGAGTTTTTCCCTCCTTGGCTCCCACACTCATCCTCACCTATAAGATTCTGTGTTTCTCAGACTCCCTGTTTATTTATTCAATGACTATCATGATAATGCATGCTGCTTCTATTTATAGAAAAGTGATTTTGCTGCTAACAGAATTCTGGCATTGTTATATGACTCCCTCCTCCTGTCTGCTCATTTGTGCATTAAATTACACTGCACTCCTAGCCTCTTAAAAGAAACACATTTCTTGGAAACTTCCAAAAGTAACATGGGAATTCTGTTTCTCGGAGAGTTAAGATAAAGAATTAGAGCTGAGTTGTGTATGTTTCTTCATGCAGTGAAAAGCTAGGGATGGAAATTCAGGTGAAAATTATGAAAGAAAAAGCATTATTATAAATTTGAAAAATCACATATTAAAAGCATCCTACCAGCACCTTCTTTGGCCATATGAAACATTAAAACTGAATCCACAGCAAGTGATATTACTTATATAAAGAGATACTATAGCTTTATAAAATACAGCATTTTTTTCTGTATAATATCACAAAATTTGTTAAAAAGTGAAGGTTTAGTTACAAATCCATATTTAATCTGCTTGTGAAAAACATCTGGATTTTGATCATTAACTACGCCTAACCAGTGAATGGGCTCAATGTCTAAAAGAGTGACAATGTTTTACTTTTCATCTGGAATATACTATCAACTCCTGTTATCCTTCTGACCCTTCCAGAAAGAAGCTAAGAATTTACTCTCCCTTTTAGACAAAAACAGTTTCCTTTTTATACAGGGCAATCATGATGGTCACTGTTCCCACAGCCTGACCGTGTGCTAGTTGTCAATTAAAAAAGAAAGAGCCTGGTAGTAATTAAAGCAGTAGAATAAAAACAGATTTTTATTCAGGACTATTCAATAGGAGAAAAGATATCTCAAGAACTGAGCTCAATTCTAAAGACAACAAGGAAAAAGAGGAATTTATAGACAAGGAGAAGAGTGAAGGGATTAGCTAACCAGATTCATGCTGAAGAATCTGATATCAGATATCACCCAAGATGGTGAGAGTGATCAGATATCAAGGGTGGGATATTCTGGTTAAACTGACTTGACAGGATTCTTGCTCAAACTAGACTGTAGGAGGATGGAAACAAAACCCCAAGGGTCAGGTTTAATCAAGCAAGGGCTCAGAACAGTCCAAGTAGTTTGGTCAAGGAGAGAAATCTTGTCACAGGCATGCTTCTAAGCACGTCACACACATTCATTCATTTAATCCTCACAACAATCCCTTAAGGCAGCAATTTTCTAACAGTGTTGCCATAGCAATTTTTAAAACATGCGATACCTAACTATTTAGTCAGGGGCACTGACCTCTTTCCCTTAGATTGTCAAATAAAAAAAATAATAACAGCCAGCACAACAATAACCACCTGGCATGAATTAATCAAAATTATACTCTTTTTTTGTCAGATCAGAAAAAAATATATTTTTTTGGTATGCCGCAGATTTTTAATAATTGGTTTATGTGTCAAGAGATGAAAAAGGTTGAAAATCACTGCCTTAGGCATATCCTGTTACTTTTCCATTTTAAATATACGGAAACTGAGGCACAGAGTGGTTAAATTATTTGCCCCAACATGCCATGGCTTGTAGGAAGTAAAGTCAAGATTGAATCCAGGCAGTATGGTTATATATTATGTATGTCTTACAATGACAGTATTCTAACAGTGACATTCATTGAACAGTTACCATGTTCCAATCACTGGGATGATTGCTTTGCATGCTTTATCTCACTGAAACCTAAAAACATCCCTGTAAATTTGGTTTCACTATTAGTCCCATATTACAGATGAGAAAACTGAGGCTTCAAAAGGTCAACATAAGTCACAGAGGTAGTAAGTGGCAATGGTTAATGACTAGTAGTAGCAAAGGTTTTTTTTACTCCAAAGCCCATATTCCTTTCTTTTCCTGATCATTTTTTTCAAATCAATAAATATATATAAAATTTCTACTAGGCGCTATGTAAGGCACTAGGGCTATAAGAATGTAAAAGAGTAACCTTCCTCACCTAGACAAACCTTAGTCTATGGGAAAGACAAAAAATCCTCGTGTAATACATGTTGAATAGGACTAGGTACAGAGTGCTGTGAGAGGAGACAAGAGGCACTCAACCCTAGTTTAGGGGACTATGGAAGACTTCCAAAAGTTACAGAAGGCTTTGTAGAGGAGGCAACATCTAGGCACAGGTCTGTATCTCCAAAGAAACCTGTGGAATGGGCAGGAGTTAGCCAGGAGGCCAAAAGGCGAGGGAAATGTGTTCCAAGCTGAGGAAAGAGCAGGTGCAATGACTTTTAGGCCAGAGTGGGTCAGTCAATCTGACCAGAGCACAGGGTGGGGAGGAACACATAATGGTGTGCTGGAGAGGTATGTGGGAACAGGATCATGAAGAATCTTGTTGGCAATTGAAGAAATTCACACTTAATTCTAAGAGCAGCAGGGAACCATTAAAGATTTCATGCAAGAAAATAACAGTTCAATTTGTATACGAGGAAGACCACTAAGGCTGCATCATGAGGACTAGTCTCTGGAAAAGGAACTAGACTGATGGAAGGAAGGTCAATGCCAAGATGGTTGCAGGAAGACAAACAGGCAAGTGGCAATTACAAAAAGAAAAAGGGTGGATTTAAAAGTGATTCCCAAAGTAATTTGAAATTTCCAGAACTTGATAATTGTCAGAGCAGGAATGAGATTACATAAAGATTTCTAGCTTGGAAATCTACCCAAAGAGGTAGGCAACATAAGAAACAGGCTTAAGAGAGAAAATGATTCGTGTGAGAAATGCTGAGCTGTATGTGCTCATGGGACACTTAGGTAGACAAGTTGCTTAGGTGGTTGGTAAGATTGGAACTCAGGAAGTTCTGGAGATAAAGATCTGGGAACCATCCTGGCCGGTGTGGCTCAGTCGATTGGGCGTTGTCCTGTGCACCAAAAGGTTGGCGGTTTGATTTCTTTTCAAGTATTCTATAATTCAGACTTTCACTGGTCCATAATTCGAGCCTTCTCTCACATTCCCTCACTTCCTTCGCTGACTTTCTTAGCTGTCACTAAGATCCATCCAGCACCCTTCCTCAGTTCTGCATAACTAGAGGTTGGTCCTAGCTCCCTTGACAAGTTCTTGTTAGGTTTGGCCAGTGAGAGGCACTGGTGAGAGATTGGAAAACAAAAGGTTGGAGGATGGAAGGAGGGGAGAAAACAGTGTCATTCTTTCTCATTCTATCTATCTATCTATCTATCTATCAATCATCTATCTATCATCTCTGTCATTCTTTCATTCTTTCTCTCTTTCTCTTCCTCCCTCCTTCCCTCCTCCTCTTTCTTATTTGAATGGTATTTCCAGCAGCAACTTATCTTTCCTGCAGTTTGCACTTACCCATGGTTACTGCTCCTGCCAGGCTACCGGGCCCCTGAAGTCCTGTACCAGGAGTAGTGTGAACAGGATGTAGCTCCTATTTTTGCTAATCTCTAGGGGCCTCTCTGTCCCCTTTGTGTATGTGGTGGAAGGGGGGTAAACATACTGAACATAATGTCCCCTTTATTCTTTAGCTTATCCTGTACCCTTGTAACTAGTTCTTTTTTATTAAATTCTGTTAAACTACCTCTATTTTCCTGGCTGACCTGACTGATATCACCCCATTCTCTAATTTAACAGAGGTTTTATGTAATTCTAAAGTACGGTTTAAAAGTAAATAGAAATCGCCAAAAGAAGCTGGATTAATTTAAAGAAAACCTGTTCTTTCATTTGCTCTAAACCTTAAATGATGGCTTGTGTAGCCTCCTTTTTTCCTCTCTTCCTTGCAATCCAGTGTCAAGTCCTTCTCCACAATACAAAAGTGGCCATTGCTCATCTTATACTTGAGCACTCATTATACCTTGAAGTGTCAGAAGCTTCATTTTAGATTCTCTTATTATATTCTAAATTCAATTGAATTAATACAAATCCAGCAATAACAAAACCTATTTGGAAAAATCACTCACAGGAATTCCTTTATCTCTTTATTTCATTTTCGATTCTTTTTTTTTTCTTCCTGCCTGTTGCCTTTTTCTTTTGCCCCATGGAAATAAAAGACATGATCAGAGCAACATTTAAACAGCCCACCAACATGACCTCTATCTTCCTCCTTGTCATAAGAGGGAGATGTTGCCGTGGCAACTCTGGAGGAGACATTTTTGACTCCCTGGACTGCAAGCTCCGAAGAGAACTGTTTTTCAGATCTTATCCTTTCTCAGGTGGGAGGCCTGACATTGTTTTATACAGAATTTCTTTTTTTAGTGTGAGGCCCAGATTTGAAGGTCAACGATTATGAATTGACCCCAGACCAAAGGTATTTGTCAGATGGTACTATTCACCTGCAGACCATTTTGTGCTCAGCTGTTTCTTATATGGCTGATGCTGGGACCATTCTACTGCTTCAGAATCATGACTTTTGAGAATCATCAATTACTGAGCCTTTAATATGTATAGTGCTGAGAAAGAGTGACCAGTCCAAAGCCCTCTCCCTAAATGGTTATTATTCTCTTACCATTCCCTTTCCTTTGACCATTGGTCTTTTCTCCATTTTACTTTTTTTTTTTTTTAAATACTAGACTCCTGTTTCTGTGAACTCATTCTCTGACCTGAATTAAAGAATAGTCCATTGGCTCCTGTGTCAAGCATGACTGTATGCAGTAGCAAGGACTGGATACAGCTACTAGTAAAGTCAAAGGTCACCAACTTTTGGAGTGGAGAGAACAAGAACAGGGGACAATCCATGTCATGGTAGACAAATTACATTAACTACTGTGTTGGGTGTACTGGACTCTTCCTCCCAGACTGCTACTATTTTAGGAGCCAGAAAGAAAGAAGGAAGAAAGGATAGAATCTTTCTCAGTGCAACACTGTCTCTGGACTGTACACAGATGTCCACTATGGAAAGTGTTATATTGCATTTTCACTGTCCACTTCCCCAATGTTTTGTGAGTTTGCTAAAGAGAGGATTCATGCCTTTTCATCTCTAGGTTCCCAGGACTAAGTACAATGTCTGGTTAGGTGAGTCTAAAGAAATCAGTATTAGTTGAAAATGAAAGGAAGGAAGGAAAAGCGGGAAGGAAGGAGAGAGGAAAGGAGGGAAAGAAAAAGGGAGGAAGGAAGAAAAGAGGAAAGGAGGGAGGCAGAGAGGGAGGGAGGAAGGAGTGGCTCAATTTGGTTGAGAAGAGGAAGCTGTGGGGACAGTCATACAGTGAATGCATTTTGCTCTTTGAAGCAGGGGGGTAGGCAAGGAAGTTGGGGAGCCTAGAACATTGCCTGACACAACTAACCTGAGAACTACGTGAAAATAACAATGATTAGGAAGATAGAAAATCAGAGAAGGCAAGGGACAGCAAGACAAAATTTTATATACAACTTCATCTCAAGGTGTCCCTGCCTGGAAGATTCATCTCCAAAGCCAATAGGATGGCAATACTTCTGAAGTCATTAAATTTATTGTTTTGTGTGTTTCTTTTAAAATAAAAATATTTTGAGAAATATAATCATGCCTGTTGCAAAGAGTGCAATATTGTCTTGTAAGCTGGTTTTTCTTACTGCCACTAATCAAAGAACTCAAGTACATATTTCTTAGGACCTGAAGCACAAAATAGATTACATTTAAAGAAAATCAGAAATTAAAAATGCTTATGCCCTCTGGTTCTCAGGGAAGACGAATTATATTTTGCCAATTATGAAAGGCCTGGCTTATTTTACTACCTCCCATTTATAATGCTTAATATTAAGATAAATATAAATAACATTAGCAGAGATCTGGATATGTTGACTAAATAATAAAAGACAACAAACTTATAACAGTGTGGTAAGAGCAGCTTGCCATGGCAAAATCCAGGCTCTAAGACATTTTTCAAGACTGATATTTTTCAGACCAATAATAAAGGCTAGAAAATGTAATAAATACACATTCTTCAACTCAAAAAAGGTGGAAAGAATATTCAATGTCATGAAGGATTTATAACTACAAATTGAATAATAAATACCCTTTGGTCTTTATTAATATTATAACTTTGACATTTTTAATGTTTGGTGGCCTTAACACTAGGTTTTCCTTCCTGCTCTAGTGGGTTGGACTTATTTTTTATTATTAACTAGAGGCCCGGTGCATGAAAATTCGTGCACTCGGGGGGGGGGGGTCCCTCAGCCCAGCCTGCGCCCTCTCACAGTCCAGGACCCCTCGGGGGATGTCCACTTGCCAGCTTAGGCCTGCTCCCCAGAGGATCAGGCCTAAGCTGGTAATCAGACATCCCTCTGGAAGCCCGAGAGCCCTCAGGGGATATGCGACTGCCGTCAGTCGTCAGTTGGACATCCTTAGTGCTGCCGAGGAGGCAGAAGAGGCCCCCCTCCCCCCCGCCTCTGCTGCTGCGCTCACAGCTGTCAGCCCGGCTTGTGGCTGAGTGAAGCTCACCCTGTGGGAGTGCACTGACCACAAGGGGGCAGCTCCTGTGTTGAGCATCTGCCCCCTGGTGGTCAGTGCGCATCATAGCGACTAGTCATTCTGGTCGTTCTGCCCTTAGGTCAATTTGCATATTACCCTTTTATTATATAGGATTAGAGCATTTAGTATAGCAGGTGGTACAGTTGTTAGTTAAGTGATGATTATAGTCATCTATTAAGAATCTACCATGTTCCAGTCACTTTCCCAATACTATTTCTGATCTTCTTAACAATTTTTGAAGGGAAGTGTTATCAGTGCCTCTGTGTTACAGAGGAGCAAATCAATGATTCAAATAAATTAAGTAATTTTCCCAGCTCATAAGAATAGTCTTGGAGCTTGGACTCCATAGAACTCCATGGGACTCCATAATACCCTAAATCCCATGCCTGAACCACTGCCATTCACTCTGGGATGCCACCACTGTGCTGAATAGAATACAGAAGATTTTAGCACCTGCCCAGCACAATGAGTTTGGAGAAAAAAGGCTATCCATCCGAGATTTGGGCTCAGGAAGCCCATTTTAAAAGTTCAAACAGGTTTTCAAGGAGGAAAAAACACTTAAAATAAACTATTTAATGTAATCTCTTTTTCATTATTTTTTATTTGCATGAATATGAACAAAAGAATGATGAAAGAAACCAAAGGAATTCCCTTGATACTAAGTACAAGGAGTAACCTTTTGTAATTAGACCATGCAGGGGGCCTGGACAAGAATGAGTGTCACCTGAAAAATCAAGAAGGGGCATGATGGTCTTTTATTTTTTAATTGATTTCAGGAAGAAAGGGAAAGAGAGATAGAAATATCAATAATGAAAGAGAATCATTGATCAGCTGCCTCCTGCTCACCCCACATGCAACCTGGGCATGTGTCTTGACTGGTTCATAGTTCGACACTCAACCACTGAGCCACGCCATCTGGGCCGTGATGTGTCAACTTGGCTAGGCTACAGTCCCCATTCTTTCAATCACTAGTCTAGGTGTTGCTGTGAAATATTTTGTAGATGTGATCAAAGTTTATAATTAGTTGACTAAACCAGTTGTTCTCAACCTTGGCTGCACATTAGAATCACCTGGGAATCTTTTTAAAATCCTGATTTCTTGGCCTCATCCTCCGGAAATTCTGTTTCTTTGTTATGGGGTGGAGCCACAACATTAGTAACAAAGAAACAGAATTTCCAGAGGATGAGGCCCAGAAATCAGGATTTTAAAAAGATTCCCAGGTGATTCTAATGTGCAGCCAAGGTTGAGAACCACTGCTTTAAACAAAGGACATTATCCCAGATGATCTGAGTGGACCTAATTCAATCAGCTGAAGGCCATAAGAACCAAACTGCTTATGGAACAGCCTCAGGTACCATATGTAAAGCTATAATGCTCAGCGGTTTTCTTATACCTACTTCATATAAGAGTGGCTATTGTCTCTAAAATATTTTAGCCAACTAACATAATACTAAATACCACTGATTTCACTAATGAGGGACTGATTGTTAAATCTATGATGCTGATTAAATAATAATTTCACCTATGATAACTAATTTCTAACGTGCATAATGCTGATTCGCAACATGTCCAGACATTACTGCAGTCACCTATGGAGAGTGGCCATTTCTGAGTAAATGTTAACTCACCACCCTAACGTGAGAACATAACCCCAAAACTACATGACTATTCTGAAGTATTTTGGAGTAAATTTCTGACATCATAATAGATACTGTAATCAAAAGAGGGAAACGAGGTTTTTCCCTAAAATATTGCACTGTTTTTGGTATCTTTCAAGTTGTGAAACCCTTTACTGAACAGCAAGCTGGCATGTTTGTTTAAGCATGTCTACATCTAACTATTTCTTTTTCCTTTTTAATTTAAATTCTTTATTGTTTAAAGTTTTACATGGGTCTCCCTTTTCCCCCATTGACCTCTCTCCGGCTGCTCCCACCCCCCCAGCACATGCCCTCACCCCCCGCTACTGTCTGTGTCCATTGGTTATGCTCATATGCATGCATACAAGTCCTTTGGTTGATCTCTTACCACCTCACCACCTGCCTTCCCTTATAGGTTGGACAGTTTGTTCAATGCTTCTATGTCTCTGTTTCTATTTTTGTTTATTAGTTTATATTGTTCATTATATTCCACAAATGAGTGAGATCATCTGATATTTATCTTTCTCTGACTGGTTTATTTTGCTTAGCATAATGCTCTCCAGTTCTATCCATGCTGTTGCAAATGGTAAGAATTCCTTCTATATATACACATACACATATATATTGATTGATTTCAGAGAGGAAGGGAGAGGGAGAGAGAGATAGAAACATCAATGATAGAGAATCATTGATCCGCTGCCTTCCACATGCCCCCTACTGGAGATGAGCCCTCAAACCAAACATGTGCCCTTGATCTGAATCGAACCTGGGACCCTTCAGTCTGCAGGCCGATGCTCCACTGAGCAAAACCAGACAGGGTAAGAATTCCTTCTTTTTTACAGCAGCATAGTATTCTTAAAAAAGAAAAAATTCCTACTTCTGAACCTTGATAGGCTGAGATAAGCAAGGATGACACAACAGTCCCTCTGAACAAGTTCAGATTGTCATTTTGGTGAAGTTTTTCTCATATAATTTTTAAATTTTGTGAAAATTTGAATTTGTACTCCCCAAGAGAATCCCTTAAAATAATAACCTTCACATGAAAATGTGTAAACCACTGGAAAAAAAATAGTTATTAAATTAGATCATTTCACATTCTTTTTTTAAAAATATATTTTTATTATTGATTTCAGAAAGGAAGGGAGAGGGAGAGAGAGAAACATCAATGATGAGAGAGAATCATTGATCAGCTGCCTCCTGAACACACACCCCTGGGGATTGAGCCTGCAACCCAGGCATGTGCCTGACCGGGAATTGAACCATGACCTCCTGGCTCATAAGTCAATGCTCAACCACTGAGCCACGCCAGCTGGGGCATTTCACATTCTTAGAGAAATATATATATTTAGGTTATTCAAAACATATTTAATGCAACAACTCTTAACCATCATAAATATGAATACCTAGAGAAATGAAAAGCAGTGTGGGAGTGCCCAATTTGCTCCTGAATGCAAAAATGAAATAGAGAAATGCCACACTATCCGATGGTGGGTACTGGCAGTCTTCCCCTAAATCCTCCATCAAATGCCTCATTTTTTATCTTTATAAAAGCTAAGCTCCACAATTGAAGTCTGGGGTTATTCATCAGGCAGAGAGCACACAATGTGTTTCATTTGGCCAAATGTCTACAAAACATAATGTTAAATCATGAGCTTGGGCACCAAGGAGTCAGACAGCTGGTCCTCCTCCATGCTCCCTTTTCACCTGATCATCAATCATTTGAGAGGAACCTATTTGCTTGTGAAGTCCATGGGGAGAATGATGCAGACCCTGCTGGCCATTACAGTCAAGAAGACAATCAGAATATGCAAAGGCCCTTGAAGATTTGTTTGCTAATTTATTTGACATTTTGTGTTTATCTTCCCCAATGGACTGTGAAATCCTTGAGGGTAGTCTTCCACATGCTTCAGTTCTCACCTGTTAGTCCTGAGTTTGCCAAATAGCAGATGCTCAATAAATGTCAATTAAATTCCATCTCGGCAGCTGCTTCCAGAGAACCACCTACAACACCAGCTAAATCCCCAAGAGTTCAACCTGTGACAGTAACTAGGACTCCTACTTTTCCTCAGCCTCCTTCTTCAAATTCTTCAAGGAGGTTCTAAATGGTTGTGACACACTGTTAGCAGTCAGTCCAGAAGCAGCTTGCACCTCTCATGGTATCTACACATTCCTGCAGATCTCTGTGGCCACGACCTAAGAATCATTCCATGTATCACAGACTCCAGAGATGAAGTCTGAGCAGGCCCCAAGGATCCTGCCCTGTGGGAACTCTAATCAAAGCTTTCCTTCTTCCACAGTGAAATAAAGGATCTTTGCCCTGCTGCTATTTATCTTCCTTCCCAGCTGCCACACTCAAAATGAAAACGTTTGTTTCTATTCACAATCCCCACAGGCACCCTCATGACTTTATAGCTAACAGAGCTCAGAGGCTGGCTTCAGGGGTCTCTAAATAAACAATAGAAAATTGATAATAATAATTACAGCAACTAATCCTTGTCTTCCAGTGGATCCAACACATTTATAATTCAGAGGCACCAGGCTATTACACTGTGGTTGTATGTTTTCATAAATAGCTAGCCACACTGGGATGGGAAGCAAATTACTGAGCAACGATTGGATGAATGTGATAAATACAGGTTTATGCCAGGATCAGCCCAATGACCTAGGAAAAAGAGACTTGAATCCCCTAACAAACAAACCAAAAAAAATCATCAAAAAGTTTTCTCTACTAAAAAAGATTATTAGATTTTAAAATGTGTTTCAGTGGGTGTTAGGCTAAATAGGGAAAGGAAAACGCAGAGAGTTCTTAAAATGAAAATCAAATTATATGGGTGATGACTTTACAGATAAATTGGTTACATGGCATATTATGACTGTTCTCTTGTCACTGAGTTGAAAGTGAATCTGAATGAATCACAAGAGTCCAAACAAATGAATTATCACAGTAGAAAAAAATAAAAAAGAAAAATGAGGCCAAGTTACTTGTAAAAAAAAAAAACACATAGTGCCTTTTCAGGTCTCTTTCCTGTTTTGTGGTCTGTGGGATGGTACTAACATCAGCTTTGCCAGTCCAAGCTGAGCTGACACTGGTACATTTTCAGGAACCTCATAATCATAGTCACTCACAGAATACTTAGAATGTTAAGAAATCTATAAGAAACAGGAGATAGCGTTTCTCCACAACCTCTGCAGGGAAGACAGCTGTAGTGCCCAGCCAGGCAATCACTGACATAAATAAGCACAATGCCCTTGACATTGTCATTGCTCTTTCTTCATTTGAGATCCTCTATCATCCATTCATCCCCAAGACAAAGAATCTCCTTATCAGGCACAATCCAAATGACAGCAACTGCCTGCCCAATGTGGCTCTCATGTGACACAGGCATGCAGCACCAGCAGGAGATTGTTTCCATGACGATGATGTGATGTGACTATCTAGGAAAGTGACTGAAAAGGAGTCATACCCCAATCCATAAAGGATAAGTCATGGCATCCTAAGACCAGTGTCTCTCTTATTCTGGGAGCTGTGAGATGGACAGATTAGCATACAACAGCAAGTGATAGAAGGCTTAAGGAGTCCACAGTTATGCCAACACAAATGCAAACACTGGAAGAACCACTGCCTACCTAGGGCATGGAAGACCTACTTATTTAATAAAATGCTGTGTTAGAAAAAGCACAGATTATTTGTGGAGGAAGTTATGATAACCTTCTAAATGCTTAGTTAAGACAGAGGCATACTGTAAAGAAGGGAGCCTGAGGTCAATAGGAAAGGAGGAACACTGGATTCTCCATTCAGCTCCCTTTTCCCACATATAGCCAATAATTAATGTTCATTGCCTGAAAAGGATTATAGTGTTTTTGCAGTGCAATGCATTTAATTTCAGATCCTCAGAATCTATGCTTTTCAAAGTAAAGATGGCAACTCACTAGTGGATCAAAATATCAACTATTTTAATTATATAATAGAACAGAGCAGGGTAGAATAGAATAAAAATATCAGTGCATCACACTTAGTAAGGTATCATCCTGTTTTACTGTTTTACTTAAAGTACGCATGTATGTATATGAGTGAGTGTATAAGTGTGTGTGTGTGTGTGTGTGTGTGTGTGTGTGTGTGTGGAAATTATATTGTGTGTGTGTGTGTGTGTGTGTGTGTGTTAAGTAATGATGTAACGTGCATATATTACTCTAGATTTTGGTTAAAAAATTAAAAGCCACTACTCTAAACAATTAAGAGAAGCAACTAACACTATTACCCACCACACAAATATCAGGGCCTGGATCTCATCTCACAGCTCTCACATACAGCCCCTTCATAAGCTGATGGAAAGCCCCTGAGTGCTTCACACCTTACAAGACACAGGGGAGGGAAGGCCTATGACTAAGTCATTAGAAGACCATTAGAAGATGTGGTTCCCCATACTTTAGGCATTTCTATTAGATGGAGGAGGAGAGGAGGGGACGAAGGCAGCTAGAAGAGAAGGGGGAGGGGAAGGAAGAGAGAAAAGGAGAAAATTTTTATAGACATCAAACACTCCCCAAGACACACCCGATACTACAGATACATTCAATTAATTGCTATGTATCCATTTCAACACCCTATGTCCTCACAAAAATACTTCCTTCTATTCAAAATGCCTCACAGCACATGTGGAACTAAGACAATAACCGGACTTCCAAAGTTTGTCTGAGTTTTGGCTATGTATCCATATGAAGAAAGAAAGAACTTTTAATACGTACTTTGAGCAGAAGAGAGGTTCTTAACCCAAGAAATCAGAGGTCCGTGAAATTGAATGAAGGAAAATACATCTTTATTTGTACAATACCTGAGTGACTATTTAGCATGCACTTCCATTGTGAATGTAAGCCACAGACTGCAAAATTAAGAGTACATGTGACTGTCAGCAATGGAAATCGTGATTATTTTTAAAGTATATGACAGTTATTGCAGATTTCCAGAAACATTGTTTATATTTATTGCTACTTCCAAATTAGAGTCTTTATTAGACTTCCTGCTGCATCTTATTACTTAATATGTTAATAAGAAAAGATAGTAATTGCAATTTTTAAATTTGGTAATTGTATTTCAGTGTAATTGGTTTCCTTTGTAAGCTTAGGTATTTTATTATATGCATTTTAAAGCATTATTCTGAAGCATTTATAGGTTTCTCCAGATTACCAAAGGGGTCTGTGGCATACATAGTTATGTGATTAGAGAGACTTACTAGAAAGAGCAGAAACATCATTAGCATAACCCTGAAGAATCAGTCATGGAGGCTGAATGAATTGGCATAAAGTACAATAGAAACATTTGAAATGGCTAGAAGCTTCTAAAAAAACCTCTGAATTCTCCCCATTAGCAAGGCTAATGGGAGACCATGGTGAATAAAGTCACATCTAGAGTCACCTTGACTACGTGAGACAGAGCTCCTGCCCCTCAGGCCCCAGGAGTGGGGAAAAGTTGGTCCTGGGGAACAAGCTTGCATACTGACTGCTTGGCAACCATGGCCACTAACTAGTGTCCTCTGCAGGGCAAAGGCCACAGACGCAGCTTTGATCAACCTGTAAACTGCCCCTGATATCTAACAAACCAATCTGAATGGTGCAGATCCAGGGACTGCCAGGAATTCTGACTTTGTGGATACCCTCAGCCATGTAACAGACACTATGCTTCACAGAGATTATCACTTAATCTTAACTCTAAAGTCATCCTATAAGGAAGATCCTATAATTATAACTTCTTATACCTTTTCTTCTTATACCTTGAAGAAACTGAGGCTTAGAAAGGTTACTTAGAATTCCCAGAGGCACAAAGCTATTGAGAGGTGGAGTCACACATGGATCCCTGCAGCCTTGTCCTGACCCTGCACTTTTCATCTCTTTGCTAGTGTCCAGTGCCCACTTCAGCAGGGGCAGATCGCTGGGGCCCAGAGAAGTAAACTGCCTGCCTATTGAATATGGCTTCTGACACTGCAGCCTACACTCACGCTAGAAATTCAGTGTATTAGTCATCGTGGGTTGATCTTTAAAAATGCCATAGACTGGGTGGCTTAAACAATAAACATTTATATCTCTGTTCTGGAGGCCAAGATTATTGCTAAGATTCAAGACTATTTCTAAGATTTTTCAAGATTATTTCTAAGTCCAAGATAAATGTGCTGGAAGATTCAATTCCTGGCGAGAGCCTGCTTCCTGGCTTGCCGATGGTCACTTTCTCCCCCGTGTCCTCCTATGGCAGAGATAGAGCTCAGGTCTCTTCCTCTTCCTTTCAGGACACTAATTCCTCACAGGAGTCCCACACTCGTGATTGCGTTGCCTCCCAAAAGCCCCATCTCTAAATATCATCATATTGGGGACTACGGGTTTCAACATATCAGTTTGGGTGGGGACACAAACATTTAGTCCACAACATTCAGCTAAGTACATTTTATCTGGGAAAAATCAGAACACGGAAGCAGGGCAGCAGAACTATTCTATCTTGACCCTATAAGTAACCGGGTTTAACTTCCAGGCCTGCCCCTTCTCCTCAGAGGAGGCAGAGATCCTGGAGAGAGGGCATCAAGAAGGAGGAGAGGAATACAGTGGTTCCCCCTTATCTTCGGGGGATACATTCCAAGACCCCCAGTGGTTGCCTATAACCACAGATGGCACCGATCCCAATATATACTATGTTTTTTCCTATGCATACCTATGATAAAGCTAAATGCATAGATTAGGCACAGTAAGATATTAACAACAATGACTTCTAATAAAATAGAATAATTATAACAATATGCTGTAATAAAGGTTATGGGAATGTGGTCTCTGAAAATACCTTACACTGTACTCACCCTTCTTCCTGAGAATGAAGTGGGGTGAATGATGAGATGAAGCGGGGTGAACGATGACGCACTGCGATGTAGCGCTGGGCTACTATTGGCCTTCAGGCGTCAGAAGGAGGATCAAAACTAGAGTGAATCTCCTTTTCCTTCTTCTTAATTCCACGGAGTGAAGATTTGACCTGGCCGAAGATTTTGAAAAACCTCAAGAGCTTTCACCTGTTCACTTAAAGGCGCATTTTACGGCTTCTCTATGGCGCGTCTGAATTGCCAGCACCTATTCTTGCACTCGGGGCCATTACTAAGCAGAGGTAGGGTTATTTGAGCACAAGCGCTCCTCTGACAACCCGGCCGCCCATTACCTGACTTAGGGGGAGGGAGGTGCCCAGCGTGGGTTCAAGTCCCCGCCAGGATGGAGCCGGACATCGCGAGATTTAACCCGCAACTCGCCACTCAGAACGGGAGGAAGCTGGTCGCGCGAGATTTCATCACGCTACTCGGAGCAGCACGACGCTGGAACGCTGGTCGCTGATTTCCTGATGCTGAGAATGGTGCGCGCAGTTTGAAAGGTATGAATTGTTTATTTATTTCTAGAATTTTCTATTTAATATTTTTGGACCATGGTTGACTAAAACCCCAGAAGGTAAAATTCTGGATAAGTAAGGGCTGCTGTACTCTCCCGGTGTGTGTTGGGGAAGGGGAGGGGGATACAGAAATTGAGGGCCCGAGGGGCCCTGGCACTGTTTCCCATAATCCTTTGCAGGGTCTTTCCCACCTCAGGTCGTTTCCTCGGGCACAGACGCTGACCAGCGCCCTGCTGGCTTCTGCCTGACTCCTGGTACCCGCTCCTGGGAACGCTCCCCGCCTTGGTCTCCCGGACTTTCAGCTCCATTCCTCAACTAGGAGTGTCCGCCAGGCTCCCCCTGGGTTCATGCTGTCTGTGCGGAAGCCTGGAAACTCTCTCTACTGGGAGCTGGGCAATTGTAGGACTCACCTGGTGTATTTCTTACCTCTCAGGAATCACTCTTTTGTTGCCTGGATGATCACTATCTTGAAAAGTGTTGTTTTGTAGATTTTGTCTGGCTTATTTGAGTGGGAGGGTAAATTTTTACTAAAATTCTTTAGTTAAAACTTCCTACTGGATATTGTTGAAAACTGTTTTTCCATGATTTCACTATAATCTTCTATAATAATAAAAGCATAATATACTAATTAGACCAGACAGACGAACAGCGGAACGACCATCCTGACAACCTTCCGGACAGAGCTGGGGCTGTGAGGGCGCCCCTTGCACCACGAATTTCATGCATCTGGCCTCTAGTCTTTACTAAAGACGAATGTTCAAAACTGGGATTAAAGAAACTTTCTTTCCTTACTAGTTATCCTTACATTAAGCCCACCATTAGCTAAGGTAATCTAAGAGAATGTCAAACAATTGAGAAACTGTAGCAGCCTGGTGGGCAATATATACAGCAGGTAATTTTTGCATCTTTGAACCAACTAATGTATGCATGGGGTTTAAAGAAGGATGATTTTTAAAAGAGAGAGTAGCTAACTGCCGAAAGGAATATTCCAGCCATCCCACAGTCTTACCACTAGTGTATGTTAGATCACACAGCCCCTCTTTCTCCTTTCAAGTCAGTGGGGTCCCAGTAGTAAGACCTGATACAGCTACTTACTTGCCAAGGATGCTGAGAAGATTAATCAGGATCAGTTAACCCACTGGTTTCAGGAAGTGTTATGTTCTTGCCACATTATGAAAATTACCCAGAAACTACCCAGGAAATGAGAGTGTCAACAAACAACATAAAAATGAAAGATACTGCTTTACAAAATGTATCACATCCATTTATTCTGTCAGGCAAAGTTGGGTTCCTCTCATTTAGGACAAGCGGCTTTGTGGCATACCAGCAGAGTGTATGTTTTATGGGTAGTAATAAAGTCTTATTAGTATAAAATCTTATTACAACTAATGATGCTTAAATTCCTCTTTTGAAGTTGGCAAGGATGTCTTGCTCTGGAGAGAGTTGGCAGATTGATTGATTGATTGATAAAGTGAGAGAACTCAAAAAGGTAAATGGGTCATCAGGTCCTGTCTGATTCCCAGTCTCTGCAGCCCACTCTCCTCACAGAAGTAGCTACTTGACCTGCAGCCTCAAGTCCCTTCTCTCTCCAGCCTCAAGGTCAGTGGTTCACAAAGTGTGGCCCCAATCCGGAGCCTCAGCAGCATTTAGGAATTTGTTAGATATGCATATTCTCAGGCCCCATCTGAAACCTACAAAACAGAAATGCTAGATGTGGAGCCCAGCAATCTGCGTTTTAACAAGACCTCCAGGAGATTCTGGTGCAGGTGGAAGTTTGCGTATTGGTGCTCTATCACATCATCATCTTACTCATGTTATTGCATTTTAGCTATCTTGTCTGTCTCTTGGTGTGTTTACTTGTACATTATCTGTCTTAGTCTGCTTGGGCTGCTATGACAAAGTACCACAGACTGGGGAGCTTATACATAACAAAAATTTATTTCTCATAGTTCTGGAGGCTGGAATTCCAAGATCAGGGTGCCAGCATGGTTGGGTTCTGGTAGGGCCCTCTTCTGGGTTGCAGACTGCCCACTTCTCACTATGTCTTCACAAGGTCGAAGGGTCAAGGGAACTCCATTGACCCTCTTTTATAAGGGCAATAATCTCATTCATGAGGGCAGCCCTTATGACCTAATCACCTCCCAAAGGCCCCCCCACCTTCTAACACCATCAGCTTGGGGTTTCAACAGATGACTCAGGTGGGAACACAGACCATAGGATTACCTTTCTTCCATTCTGGCTATATGTATGAACACCTGTGGAGTAATTTTAAATCCCTATGGCCCTGGCTGGATAGCTCAATTAGTTAGAGCGTCATCCCAATATGCCAGTTTCGGGTTCGAGCCCTGGTCAGGGTACATACAAGAATCAACCAATGGCCCAGCCGGTGTGGCCCAGTGGTTGAGCATCAACCCATGAACCTAGAGGTCACTCGTTCAATTCCTGGTCAGGGCACATGCCCAGATTTCCAGCTCAATCCCTAGTAGGGGTCATGCAGAAAGCAGCCCATCAATGTTTCTCTCTCATTGATGTTTCTATTTCCCTATCCCTCTCCCTTCCTCTCTCTCTAAAATCAGTACAAACATAAACAAAAAAAGAATCAACTAATGAATGCATAAATAAGTGGAACAACAAATCAGTGTTTCTCTCCCTCTTCCCCCTCTCTCTCCCTTTCTCTCTCTAAAAATCAATTTAAAAAAATAAAGTCCCTATGCCTAAGATAATAATGAGACCAAATAAACTCAAATTGGGGGAAGAGGCAGGCATATATATACTTTTCTCAAGGGATTCCCAGGCACAGCCATTGTGGAGCACCACTGTGTGGGTGAGGCCTGACCTCCAGCAGGATGTAGAAGGAGGCTCTGCCCTGCACGCTGGACTCCCCATACAGTCTGTATGGAAAGGCTTTTAGGTCCCAGCTTGACAACTGAATTCCTGCCCCCTTCCTCTGCCCTGGCCCCAGGATGTTCCCTGCCATGGTAAATGGGCTTCTGCTAATATCCCTGTCTTAATCTGACCAGAGCTGCCATCCCGTGGGAAGAGGTGTCCTGTGAATGTGAAAGTGTGCCAACTTTGGGGTCGAATACCCTGGTCAAATACATTGAATCCTGGCTCTTCCACTTACTAGCTGTGTGACATTTGCTGAGATACTAAGAGTAAAGATCACCTGAAATTCACTACCATGAAATAACCACAAATTAACATTTTATTACCAATCTTAATACATTTCTTTATGCATGTATATACAAGGTTATATATGTACATATATAAAATTCTAAATAAATGCAATTCTGTAGCACGTTATTTTTATTAGTGTAGAGAACTTCCCTAGTCCTCCTTTTTTTCTCACCCCATCCTCTACATTCCATTTTTTCTCTCTCTCAGCCAGGAAACCATTATAATCTTGTGTGATCTTAATTCCTTTTTTATGTTTACATAACAATATGCAAATACATAACATGTACAGGGGGATTTTCTCCCACTTGGTATTTTTTTTATAAAATATAAGGTATGACAAAAGTAGGTTTATAGTTGTGAGTACACAAAGCAGAGTTTACTCTTATATTATTATCTATTAATTATTGTATTCTTTTCCATACAAACAACTATAAATCTACTTTGCCCCACTCAGTATATATCTTCCATTTTCTACTTTAAATATATTATTTAACTCCCTCTAAGCAAGCAGTATAGATCTGTATATAATTAACACATTCTTTTTATTGGTTACACTAGAGCAGTGGTTCTCAACCTTCCTAATGCCACGACCCTTTAATACAGTTTCTCATGTTGTGGTGAACCCCAATTTTATTGTTACAAATTGAACATAATTAAAGCATAGTGATTAATAACAAAAACAATATGTAATTATATATGTGTTTTCCAATGGTCTTAGGCAACCCCTGTGAAAGGGTCGTTCGACCCCCAAAGGAGTCGCAACCCACAGGTTGAGAACCACTGCACTAGAGGCCTGGTGCACGAAATTCATGCACAGTAGGGTCCCTAGGCCTGGCCAGCGATCAGGGCTGATCAGGGCCTTCTCGCTGCTGGCTGGGGCCTTCCTTCTGGCTGCCAGCCAGGGCCTCCCTTCCCCGGCTGCTGGCTGCCGGCTGGGCCCGTCCTTCATTTTGCGCCGCCCCCTGTTGATCAGCACATGTCATAGTGAGTGATAGAACTCCTGGTCTCCTGGTCAAACTCCCACAGGGACACTTTGCATATTTGCCTTTTATATATAGATATTAGTCCATCCTATAAATTGTGTGTGTGTGTGTAACTTATTTCCAGAAAAAATGTTACAATAAATACTCAGGGTAGGAGGGATGTACACACACATATTCCTGCACACTAGAGCTCCATTTCTATAGAAGAAAATTTCTGGAGTAAGATTGCTGGGTCAAATTATATGTGTACTTTTGCTTATTGTAGATAATGCCAGATTACATTCCGAAAAGGCTGTAACAACTCACATTTCCATGAGCAATTAATGAGAATACTCTTTCCCACATCCTTGCCAGCAGTGATGTTTTCATTCTTTTTAATTTTTGCCAATTCAATCAATGGTTCATAATGAGAACTCAGTTAATGTGCATGTCCCTGATTAATACTGAGGTTTAAAAACTTTTTTATATGTTCATTACTGATTTTGATTTGTTTTTATGTGAAGTACCTTTTCACAACTTATAAAAAATTTTCTATTGGAGTGTTTGCCATTTCTTATAAGAGTTCTTTGCTAATTATAGAAATTTCACTTTTATTCATTTAACAGAATGCATATTTTTCACAGTGCCTTATTTATCTTTTAATTTCATTTATGACATTTTTGTCCTATAATTTTGTAATGTAATCATGTGTGTCTTTTTTATAGCTTTTCACTTCAATGTCTTGGTTAAAAGGGTCTCCTTAACCTGAGTTCTATTAATTTTCATCTAAGATTTTTTAAAGTCATTATTTGATGCGGCTGGCATTTACTTTTAGGTATTATGTAAAGTAAGAGGTGTCTAGTAGATACTGTTAGTACCTCCTCCCTCCCCCATGTGCCCTGGCAGATTTCCAGCTATCTGGTTCTGAATCTCAATGCCTGAGAGCTTTTTATCAGACCTGCAAAAGGCCATTAGATCCATGCTCCCCAGGTCCAAAGTGCCAGCGAATTAATACATTCACCACCTCTACCCAGCGACTCTCCTCCATGTCAATGACTCTCCAGAATTGGTACAGAAATATTCAGTTCCCTTGACCAGAACTGGCTACATAATTTTCAGGGCCTAGTACAAAATAAAAATTCAAGTCTTGGGCTGAGGGTGTAGAAGTCAATCCTCATTCCCATGCACCTGATGCCACAACCCAAGGACTGACTACCCCTCAAGGGATTGCAGCTTCCACATCAACAGGTGCCCGTGATCAAGAATCAAGGATCAGGGATGGGCAGAAGGCCCTCTCCAAATGAACCATGATGCTGCCCACCCAAGGCAGAGACTTGCACATACAAACCCTACCACCAGACCCCACAACACCTGCACCCTGTTCAGTGGGGGTGGAAAGCAATTGCAGAAGGTAACCCCCTTCTCAGCCCTCACCTACACAATGTCAGGCACTGACCACAGGTGGCAGTTGTTGCAGGTAGATCCTGGGGAGAAAAGGAGCAGCAGGAGATGGAGGCATGGCATTAGCTGAGACTGCAAACCCTTGGGCATGCTCCATTGTCTTATCAGATTTTACTTACAAAACACAAATTCAAAGATAAAGAATTAAGAATTTCAAGGCATCCCACAAAACATTAAACCCCAATTGTAGCATCTCTTTTTATGCCAGCTCTGTGCCATGGACACACACTCATGAAGCCCACCCTGTATTGACATTCAGCTGGGATAAGTCTGAGTTACCTATTTTATGTACTTCCCCAGGGTTTCCTGAGTGACTAAGCTCCAGTTGCCCAGTTCCTAGCTGGCTTAATAATGCACCTTTTTGGCTGCTTTTCTTTGTATCACTTCCCCAGTTTCCTTTCAGCGTTCTGTTGTTCCCAAATCAATCTACTACTTACATTAAAATCCTGGCTCAGAATCTGGGGGGTATTAGTTTGAGTGCTTTTATTTGTTCCCTGAACTAATATATTCTGTGGAGATAAGCAAAGATCACCCACATGAGAGTAAGAACTACTTGACAGCAAGAGGGTCAGTCAAAGTCACCACCACTTGCATTTGGCAGAGACTCAAATCAAAGGCATTCAAAGGAGTGGAAAAGCTTTGTAGTGACTAAAGGGGAGGTTCTGTCACCATGAGAGGTTGTTGGCATAGGGACGCTGGAGTAGGCTGACTAGAAGAGGGACTGACCAGGTTGTTATTTTTCTTATTGTAGCCACTGTTACTATAAAAAAAGTTGTTTACTAGTAATCCTCACCCAAGGAGTGAAGACATTTTTTCCATTGATTTCTAAAGAGAGAGGATAGATAGAGAGACACACATCAGTTGGTTGCCTCCCCCGGGCCAGGGATCGAAACTGCCACTGAGGTATGTGCCCTTGACCAGGAATCAAACCCATGACCCTTCCCTCTGTGGGCCGACACTCTAACCATTGAGCAAGACCAGCCAGGGCTGCAATAAAACTTTTATCAAGTTTTATAGTATTAAATAGTGCTGGCTTCACAAAAGAAATTGGGGTGCCTCTTGTAATTTTCTGAGCTCTGGACTAATCTACACTAATAAAAGAGAAACATGGTAATTGGCGTACGACCGCTACCCTTCCCATTGGCTAATCAGCGTATCCTTATGCAAATTAACTGACAGCCAAGATGGCGGCCGGCAGCCATGCACTGAAG
>NW_005354385.1:6967173-6992067 GCF_000412655.1 Myotis brandtii | reverse complement strand
CAAATTTTTGTGCACCGGGCCTCTAGTTTTAATTATATTAGAATTATCTGTTCCTTAAAGGTTAGTTGGAACCTGGCTGAGAAACGGGTCCTGGTGACTTTTCTAAGGTAGATCCTTAATCAGCTTTCCACTCTCTTGAAAGTATTTGGTTTTTCATCAATGTAGTGTGCTTGGATCCCTTGTATTTTGCAGTGAATTCATTTAAATTTTTTAGGTTTTCACATTTTCTCCCATAGAGTGAAACTAAGTGTTTTGTAATAATTATGTTAGCAACATCATTAGTCATCTTGAATGTTTTGTTTTTCCATTTTATTCCCGAGTCCAGCTCATAAAGACATTATCTATTTAATTGGACTAGTCAAATAACCAGATTTTGGACATATTTATATATCATTTTATTAAAAAGCTTATTAACATTATTAATTCCCTCTTCCCACATTCTCTTATTTATTGTTCTTCTTTTCCAATTCCTTAAGAGAGATCCTAAATTCCTTGGATTTTAGCCTTTCTTCTTTAATAATAAACATCATTGAGATTATATACATTTTTCTCTGAGTACATGTTTGGTGTATTCCAAAGACCTGTGGGTTTATTGTTATCCTTTTCATAGTTTTCAATGTAGTCTATATAGTGTGTGATCCAAGGCTTGTTCAACTTAATTTTCTAGGTTGACATTTTCTGTCTTTCTGTTTACTTTCATTTTATTGCTTATGATCAGAAATATGGCCTACAAAGCTCTGCATTTTTTATTGGTAGAAGGTAGGTAAGGAATTAAATGAGAAAGTGATTGGCCTTGAGCAGGGCTAAATAAATGATTGTGATAAGAGAAGACAGCAGATTGTATCACTTCCACCTCTAAGCATATAATACTTGAAACTCAGACTGAGGCTGAGCCTTGTAACTTACTAACAGATTTCCCCAGGAATGACAACATAATGTCTGTGTGGATTTTTTAATTCTTCAGCCCTAGGTTCCCCATTATTGAGTTGCCTTTATTTGCCATGTGGGCTCTATTCAGAGGTAGTTTAACTTAGTGAAAAAGAACTCATGCTCTGAGGTCAGACATGCTCTGAGGGCAGAGGTCAAATCCTGGCTCTGTCCTTATTGTCTATACATAATTTCTTGATGATATATTCAACCTCTATCCTAGTTTCCTTTTCTGAAATAGGAAAAAACTACTATGAGAATATAGTGAAATAATATATGTGTTAATCAGAAATCTAATTCAAGAAATAAAAAGGGCCCACAAAAATTGCTAATTTTAGGTACAGATGAATCTACAAATTCAAAAGATAGTATCAGGTCCTCCCTCCACTTTTTACCTCTGATTCTCTGGGCACAGACCTCATTTCTCTTACTATGAAAAAGTCTCCCTCATTTACCCAGGTTGTTCAGGGAATATAGCCACTAAATTCTACCAACCTAAATCATTACAACTTAGCAACCCAATAAAATTAGATTGTCATTTTCTATCAATTACTCTATAAATTCTATAGGAGAAATTTCATTGGCCCTTCTTGGATCACATGTAAAAATCCAAGAATCATTAGATCACATGTGTAATCCTTTTAACAATCACTAACTACACACAATCCTTTTTAATATGCCCATACCTGTGGCTGAGAGGAGGAGGAATACTGCCCCAAAATAAACTAAAAAAGAAGAAAAAGAAAAAAGAGGTATAGCTAATAAGCTAATAGTGGAAATAAAATGGAATGCTAAAAAATACTCAATTAATCCAAAAGAAATAAAGGAATAAAGAGTGGAAGAAGCAACTATAAACCAGTAACAAGATTATAGACTTAAACACCTAACCATATTGATTAAAATGCAGAGGAATTTTTAAGTATTACTCAATTTTACATTATATGTACATAATAAACTCACTTAAATATAAAGACATAGGTTAGAAGTAAAAGGTTGATAAATTATATACTATTTTACCCTACTCATGAGAAAATCGAGTGACTCCATGGGCATCAGCAAACTAGGTTTTAGGACACAAAATATTTCCAAAAGTAAAGAAGGTGGTTCATAGTCCAGCCAGCATGACTCAGTGGTTGAGCGTCAACCTATGAACCAGGAGGTCATGGTTCGATTCCCAGTCAGGGCACATGCCGAGGTTGTAGGTTCGAACTCCAGTGCATGCAGGAGACAGCCAATCAATGATTCTCTCTCACCATTGGTGTTTCTATCTCCCTCTTCCTATCTAAAATCAATAAAAATATATTTTAAAAAAGAAGGTTGTGCATAATAATTAAAGGGATAATTTATTAGAAGACATAAGAATTCTAAATGTGTCTGCACATAATTTTAAAATTTCAAACTACATGAAGCAAAATTGATAGAACTAAAGGAGGTATAGACAAATCCATAATTATAGTTGAAAATATTGATACTTCTGTCTTATAGTTGATAAAACAAGTAGAATAAAATCAGAAAGCACACAAAAGACTAGAAAAAGACTCTCAATGAATTTGTTTTAATTGATAGTTATAGAACACTATACCCAACAGCTGCAGAACAGACATTCTTTTAAAGCGCACTTGACGATTTACCAAAATGACTTTTGTTAGGTCATAAAATCTTAATAAACTTAAAAGGTAATAAAAGTATGTTTCTGATGATAGCAGGATTAAATTTTAAAACAATAGTACATAAAAACACCCAACAAATTAGGAATAGAAGGGAACTTCCTCATTGAGATAAGGGCATTTATAAAAAAACACAGCTGATGTTATACTTAATGATGAAAATCTAAAAGCTTCCCCCTCTAAGATTAGGAACAAGACAAGGATTCCTACTTTTGCCAATTCTATTCAACAGTGAACTGGACATTTTAACCAGAGCAATCCCCCCCCCGCCTCTTTCCCCCCAAAATAAAAAGCATTTGATTTGGAAATTAATAAGTAAAATCTTGATTCACAGGTGACATGATTTTACATATAGCAAATCTAAAGAATCTGCAAAAAACTATTAGAGTTAATAAATTCATCAAAGTTGCAGGACACAAATCAATATGTAAAAATCAGCTGTATTTCTATAGCAATAAATAATCTAAAAAGGAAATTAAGAAAACAGTTTCACTTATAATGACCTCAAAATATTAAAATACTTTGAAATTAATTTAGTCAAGAAACTGTAAGACTTGTACACTGGAAACTATAAAATATTACTAAAATGGATAGACATATACAGTGGGGCCTTGACTTATGAGTGTCCCGACTAACGAGTTTTTCGAGATACAAGCCGTCTCTCGGCCGATTTTTTGCTTTGAGTTGCGAGCTAAAATTCGGGTTAAGAGCCAGCTTCAGATACCCCACCGCTAGTTGGCGCAGTGAACGTCACAGTGAACACCACAACATCAGCCCAGCATCACGTGTCTCACTCGTTCACTTTTTGATTTGACATACGAGTAATTTGAGTTACGAGCTCCGTCACGGAACGAATTAAACTCATAAGTCAAGGCCCCACTGTAGGTCAAAGGAATAGAATTGAGAGTTCAGAAATAAACCCATGCACCTATGGTCAATTGATTTTCAACATAGGTTCCAAGAACATAAAATAGGGAAAGAATAGCCTCTTTAACAAGAAGAACGTGGTCATTTTTTGTAACTGTAGATTTAGCAATGGATTCTTAGATACAACACTAAAACACAAGCAACAAAAGAGAAAAAACAGATAAATTGAACTTCAACAAAATTAAAAACTTTGGTACATCCAAGGGCACTACCAAGAAAATGAAAAGGCAATCCATTGAATGGGATAAAATATTCACAAATCATATATCTCATAAGAGTTTAATATCTAGAATATATAAAGGACTCTTAGAACTCAACCACAGAAGACAAATACCCAATTTTAAAAATGAGCAAAAGACTTGAATAGGCTTTCCCAAGAAGATATATAAGTGACCAGCTGTCACATGAAAAGATGTTCAACATCATTAGTCATTAGAGAAATGCAAATTAATACCATAATTAGATACCACTTCACATCCACAGGGATGGCTATAATAAAAAAATAGAAAATAAGTATTGGCAAGGATGTGAAGAAATTAAAACCCCTGTACATTTTTTGTAGAAATGTAAAATGGTGCAGCCACTGTGGAAAAATTCTGTGGATCCTAAAAAAAGTTAATCATAGAATTACCATATGACCCAGATGTTCCAGTCCTAGGTATATATGCACAAGAATTTAAAATAGTTATCACCCAGCCGGTGTGGCTCAGTGGTTGAGTGTCAACCTATGAACCATGCACTCAGGGTTCAATTCCCAGTAAGGTCCCATGCCCGGGTTGTGGGCTCAGTCCCCAGTGGGGCACATGCAGGAGACAGCCGATCAAGGATTCTCTTTCATCATTGATGTTTCTATCTCTCTCACTTTCTCCCTTCCTCTCTGAAATCAATAAAAATATATATTTTAAATATAAATACATAAATAAAAAAGAAAAGGCATTTGTAACATTTCCCAAATTATGAAAAAAAACTAGAGGCCCGGGGCACAAAATTCGTGCACGGGGTGGAGGGGGTCCCTCAGCCCGACCTGCACCTTCTGCAATCCAGGAGCCCTTATGGGATGTCCTACTGATGGCTTAGGCCTGCTCCCCAGTCTGGCCTACCTCTGCAGGAGGCAATCAGGTTGATCAGGGGAAGGCGCTGCCCCCTTCACCCCGCTGCCACTGCTGGCCGCCACAACCACCAAGGTGTTTTCATCAACACAGACTCCAGTCTCTTCACCACGAAAAAATGACCACTTTCTTTAGGCATTTTCAAGATGTCTCTTTCATAGGATATGACAGTTCTTTCTTTCTTTCTTTTTTTTTTTTTATCCTCACCTGAGGATATTTTTCCATTGATTTTTGGAGAGCATGGAAGGGAGAGGGAAAGACAGAGAGAAACATCAGTGTGAGAGGGACACTTCGATTGGTTGCCTCCTGCATGAGCCCTGACCTGGGCCCCAGCCAGGGAGAAGCCTGCAACCTAGGTACATGCCCTTGACCAGAATCGAACCTGGACTCTGTGGTCAGCAGGTTGAGGCTCTATCCACTGAGCAAAACTGGCTAGGGCAGGATATGACATTTCTTAGCCCCTCCAGCAGCGGACCTTCATTTTTTCCTCCAGGAATGAGGTGGAAAAACCCTAGATCACCTTCTTGGATTCTCATTACGCGAGTTATCAAGAACACTGCGAGTGGTATGCTGGGAGCTTAGCCAATCAGCAGTCAGAAAAGGTGTTTCCTCTGCAGCTCATGTGCAGAGGCGGGACTGCCGGCATGCCCCAGATGGCAGGCACTGCTCCCCACTCTCTGCAGGTGGGCCTGCCTGCTTGGTGCTGCTGCGCCCTGGCAGGCAGGCCCGACCTGCTCCCCGCTCTCTGCAGGCCTGCTCTGCCCTGCTCTCTGTGGGCCTGCACCATCCGTGGCTTGCCTCACCGCACAGCAGTCCCCTCCCACCCACCTGCATGCGCAGCCTCCTCCTGAGTGGTCATGATTATTAGAGCATCCTGTCTAATTTGCATATTACATATATATATATATGTATGTATGTATATATGTATATATATATATATATACACAAAACTTTCATTCAAATAGCCAAAAGTTGGGAACAACCTAAATGTTCTTCAACTGATGAATAAATAAACAAAACTATATTCATACAGTGGAATATTATCCTATCTAATAATAGACAAACATGGTAATTAACCGTACCTCCGCTATGCTTCCCATTGGCTAATCAGCAGGATATGCAAATTAATGCCAACAAAGATGGCGGCCGGCAGCCATGCAGCTGAAGCAAACATGAGGCTTGCTTGCTCCAGTGATGGAGGAAGCCAAGGTTCCCTGCCTGCCGCTGCCTGGCTCTGAGCTCCGGATGCAACAATGTTGCAATTATAGAAGCTAACAAACCCCAGGTACCTGCTTTCAGCCGGCAGCAGGCTCAGAGCTTAGAGCGCCAGTGATGGTAAAAGAGTTTCAATTATAGAAGCTAAACAAACCCAGATACCTGCTTTCAGCCAGCCATGGCCTCAGAGCTGGAGCCGGGCCTCAGAGCTGGAGCCGGCTCTCAGCTCCAGTGACAGCTATAGAAGGTAAATAAATCCCAGAATGAAAAAAAAAGAGGCTGGGAGCTTCAGTCACCTGCCAGCCTAAAAACGGCCCTCAGCCCCTCACCCAGACTGGCCAGGCACCCCAGTGGGGACCCCCACCCTGAAGGGGGTGTGACCAGCTGCAAACAGCCATCAGCCCCTCACCCAGGTAGGCCAGGCACCCCAGCGGGACCCCCACCCTGATCCGGGACACCCTTCAGAGCAAACCAGCCGGCCCCCACCCATGCACCAGGCCTCTATCCTATATAGTAAAAGGGTAATATGCAAACTGATCCTAACAGCAGAAAGACTGGGTATGACTGGTCACTATGACACACACTGACGACCAGTGGGCAGATGCTCAATGCAGGAGCTGCTCTCTGGTGGTCAGTGCGCTCTCACAGGGGGGAGCTCTGCTCAGCCACAAGCCACGCTGACGGCTGCCAGTACAGCAGTGGTGGTGGGAGCCTCTCCTGCCTCCTCAGCAGCACTAAGGATGTCCAACTGCAGGTTAGGTCTGCTCCCCGCTGGCAAGTGAACATCCCCCGAGGGCTGCCGGGCTGCCAGAAGGATGTCTGATTGCCATCTTAGGCCCAATCCCCTGGGGAGCAGGCCTCAGCCAGCAAGTGGTCACCCCCGAGGGGTCCCAGACTGTGAAAGGGCACAGGCTGGGCTGAGGGACCCCCTCCCACCGAGTGCACAAATTTTTGTGCACCAGGCCTCTAGTTTAACCATAAAAAGAAATGCATTTGTGATACATGCTGCAATATGGGTGAACTGTGAAAACATTATGCAAAGTGAAGGAAGCCAGACCTAAGATGCTGTTCATTGTATGATTCAATTTTCATATGAGATATCCACAATAGGCAAATCTATCCTATATAATAAAAGCCTAATATGTCCAGTTGTCTGGTCAGCCGTTCAACCAATCAAAGCATAATATGCTAATGATATGCTAAGGCCGCTCAACTATTTGCTATGATGTGCACTGACCACCAGGGGGCAGATGCTCCAACTGGTAGGTTAGCTTGCTGCTGGGGTCTGGCTGATAGGGACTGAGCGGGATAGGCCGGACACACCCTGGAGCTCTCCCACAGCCCCTCCCCCCATCAGGGGCAGGGCCAGCTGGACCCTACCCGTGCACTGGGCCTCTAGTAGACACAGAAAAGATTAGGGGTTGCCAGGGAGAGGGAAGGATAGGAAGTTACTGCTTTAAGTGTATAGGGTTTCCTTTTGAGAGGATGAAAATGTTTTGGAACTAGATAGTATTAATGGCTGCATAACATTCTAAATATCAGTGAATTGTACTTTTATGAATTTTACCTGAATAATAAAACAAATCAATAGCAAAAAGGAAAGTGGAAAATCCCTAATCATATGGAAATTAAACAAATCACCTCTAAATAACCTTTGAGTTGAAATGAAAAAGGAAAATTAGAAAATATTTTAACTGAGTGATGGAAAAAACACAGCACACCAGAATTTTTAAGATGCAACTAGAGAAGTGCTTAATAAGCTAAAATAATGGGAATATATTAAACCCAGAGTAAGAAAAATGAAAGAAATTATAAAGAAAAGAATGGAAATCAATAAAATTTAAAGAGAAAATTAGTGAGATAAGTTGGGATTTTTTAAAAAATCCAATTTTATGAACCTCTATCTAGTCTTATCAAGACAAAAAAAGAGCAGACACAAATTAACAAGAATGAAAGAAGAGACATTGTTACAGATGCTACTTATATTAAAAGGATACTGAGATTAGCACAAACACCTTCATGCTAATAAACATATAAATGAAATAGACTATATAAATGAAATAGATTAATTTTTTAAATATGCTGGCAGATTGTACTTTATAATAATAATTCTCATCTCACATATTCTTTCAGAAATTTCCTCTCTCCCTTCAAGAGATGGAGTCTCTGTCTCATACTCCTGAACCTTGGAGGGTCTGTACAACTGCTCCTATTAATAGAATACAACTGAGGTGACCCTTTGTAACTTAAGAAGCTAGGTCATAAAAGGTAAATACAGGCTCAACATGACCCCATCAAATTTCTAAAGTTCTGTTCTTTAAAAAGTAGCATTAATAAAATAAAAAGAGCAAGGCTGGGGTGGCCCAGTGGTTGAACATCCTATGAACCAGGAGATCACGATTCTGTTTCCCATCAGGGCACATGCCCGGGTTGCAGGCTTGATCCCCAATGTGGGGTGGGCAGGAGGCAGTGATCAATGATTCTCATCACTGATGTTTCTATCTCTCTCTTTTCCTCTCTTTTTCTCTCTGAAACCAATAAAAATATTTTTAAGAAAAATAAAAGGCACAAACTGGGCAAAAATATTTGCAATACATAGATTTCACAAAAGATTTGTATCCAGAATATTTAGAGAACTCTTACAACTGAATAAGAATATAATCAATTCCATTAAAAAGTAGGCAAAAGATTTGAACTATATAAAATAAATATACAATATATAAATATGCAATATACAAAATATAAAATATACAAATGATCAATAAGCACATAAAACCATACAAGAGGTTATTATTTTACTACATAAAATTCTAGAACAGACAAAAATAATCTTCTATAGTTTTAAAAAATGAATGAGTTGTTGCCTGGAGCCAGGAGTTGCAAAGGCAACTGACTGCAAAGTGACATAAATATACTTTTTCAGAGGATGAACATTTTCTCTGTCTTAAACGCAAATAACTATACAATTAAAAATTATGTTCAACAGCCCAAGTGCCCATCAGTAGATGAGTGGATAAAAAAATCTGTGGTACATTTACACCATGCAATACTATGCAGCAGTAAAAAAAAGAAAAGAAGGATCTCTTATGCTTTGAGACAGCAGGAGGGACCTGGAGAGTATTATACTAAGTGAAATAAGCCAGTCAGAGGAAGACAAGTATCACATGATCTCATTTACATGTGGAACATGTAAAAATAGATCCAGAGACATAGAAGCATGGAACAGACTGATGAATCTCAGAGGGAAAGTGGGGTGGGAGGGTGGGAAGAGATCAACCAAAGGACTTGTATGCATCTATGCATAACCCTTGGACACAGACAATAGGGTGGAGGAGGCCCGGGACAGAGGTGGGGGCAGCTATAAGGGATCAATGGGAGAAATAAAGTTTTTTTAAAAAATGATATTCTATTAAAAAAATAATAAATGATGTTCTATTGTTCTATTATTATGTTTTGTCACCTGACCTAAATAAGGAGCTGGGGAGAAAGAATAACTTTCTACACGGAGCCTGAAACATGTTTGGTGTCTTATCCTGACACTGCAGGACTTCAGTTCTCAGAATACCTGAAGGGAAGGGTAGGCAGTGTGGTTTTTCTTTAGGTTCATGCATCACAAACTACCATTACTACTTAACAGCTACTCTTTTTCTTCTTCCACTTAAAATTTTCCTAGTGGCGCTGACCGTGAAACAAGCTAGCTTTACATCAAACCCAGAAGTGAGAGGGAACCATGCAATGATTTCAGAATAGCGGCTTCTGAATATATGATTAAGTTATTAAATTATTAAATGGAGAATCTCAGTAAAGATAGTTTTAAATAAAATAAGTAGTATAAAAGTCCTAGCATAGTACCAAGCATAGAATAAAGATATGATAATTGTATCCCCTCTACATCTCACTTCATTTTAATCCTCCAGAATAGGCACCACAAATTAAATGCAGGTTAAATCACCTGATCATACAGACAGTATGAATGCCATGTAGGAATAGAGATCAAACTTTGCCATATCTTCCCATGGTGGAAGTAAAGCAGAATATGAGGTATTTCTCCACATTTAAATGTTGATAGAGATATCAAAATTATTAAAACACTGTCAAAATTATTAAAACACTGTTTTTGCCAATATTATGAGGTCAAACAAAACTTGTCTGCTCTCTTGTACCATCCAATCCCATGGTTGGCAAACTGCGGCTCGCGAGCCACATGCGGCTCTTTGGCCACTTGAGTGTGGCTCTTCCTAAGCCTTAGGAGTACCCTAATTAAGTTAATAACAGTGTACCTACCTATATAGTTTAAGTTTAAAAAATTTGGCTCTCAAAAGAAATTTCAATCATTGTACTGTTGATATTTGGCTCTGTTAACTAATGAGTTTGCCGACCACTGCATAGGCCATAAGTTTGCTACCTTTACTCACCTAAAAAGACCAAAAGAAATTCTAACACCTGCAACACAACCTGAATTTAGGTATACATGAGCAAATATCTCTACATCTATGCACACATACATCATGTGTCATGTGCAAGTTCTTGAGACATATTGTCAAAAACCACCTGCTCACTTTATTTCTCTTCAAACTGATTATTTCCCAAGATGATGACATGTATTTAGCTAATCCCAGTAGGGAAAATTATTATATTAAGTTTCTCCTTTATTTAGTTAGACAACAATTCTTGAACACAAGGTCAAAGTCATTCTGCCTTAACCATTCTCCTGTGTTTTTAACAACTGCCTTTGTGCCCAGATGGTCTGAGTCATGGCCTTCTTTGACACACACGTGCTTTGCCATTTCTTTTGGCTCCTTTCTTCTTAAGAGTTGAACTCACAAGATAAGTGACAATTTTTTAAAGGCTAATTAAGAACCTTTCTGCATATGTCCTACTTAATTAGCTTCTGTAAACTTTGATTATACTCAAATTTTTCAAATTACTCTTTACTTATATTTATTCTGCTTGTATGAATAATGTGAAAGAACAGAGGACAGCTATTGTTCTGAGCTTTTCCAGTGAATGATTACCATACTGTAATAAAGGAATTATCAAAATAATATAAATGCTAACCCAGAGACCCTTTAATGTGAATATAGTTCATGCTGATGAACTCCTATAATTGCATATGTTTAAGGGTGGAAAGGTAATTTTTTTCTGGCATAATAGCTCCTGGTGACTGCTCTGGAAGTTCTTAATATGATGACCAATGAGGAGGAAAGCTTCTCCATTCTGTACTAGTGCTTCTCAAATTCTGGTGCATCTATGACTCATTTGTAGAGCTTGTTAATAATTCAGATTCCCTGTTCTCACCTGCAAATGTATGACCCTTATCCTGAGTGACCCTTACACTCTCTGACACTCAGTATTCTCTTGTATAAAATGAGAATTATGTCTACATTAAAGATATTTGAGAGTTTAAAAGAAAATAATGAGCAAAAGTCTTCACACAGTACCGAATATAGAGCACCTACATTGTTCCTAGTGTCCCCGTCCCCTGATAATCCTGTAGCAGGTGATCTGGGAACTGAGCATATTTTGAGAAATGCTTCCCTTGTCTCCAGACTTATTCCCAGCTGTAACTCTACTCCAGAATTACCTGTGGAGCTTTTCAAACTATTAATCCTTCACTTCACTCCCAGAAATTCTAACGCTTGGTGTCTGTAAAGAAGCCCACGCATTTTGAAAGTTTTGAAAAAATGATTTCCATATGAGCCAGAGAAGAATTATTTCTTCACAATAGTGGTCTCCAAATATTTTTATCCTTGTTGACAGTGTTAAAAAAAATCAGCATGTTTGTGTAGTGTATGTATAGTATCTGTTTTATGAAATATAAGCCAGTTTTACTGTACAATGAATATATACTTAGAAAATATACAAAAATGGAAATGTTTAAAATAAGAAAACAAATAAAAATATTTATTTAATTTCTTTTAAATAAAAATATTTTATATTGTTTTATTTACTAATGGCTTTTGCCTTCAGTTAAAAATAATTATCTTTATTTAGTTGTAGATTTTAGATAGAGGAAAGAGGAGAGAGAAACAGCAATTTGTTGCTCCATTTATTGATGCATTCATTGGTTGATTGGTCGATTTTTTGTTGTTGTTAGTCCTCACCTGAGGATATTTTTCCCATTGATTTTTAAAGAGAGGGAGGGAGAGAGAGAGAGAGAGAGAGAAAGAGAGAGAGAGAGATGTGAGCAAGACACAGCGA
Source organism: Myotis brandtii (assembly GCF_000412655.1). Lineage (NCBI taxonomy): Eukaryota > Metazoa > Chordata > Mammalia > Chiroptera > Vespertilionidae > Myotis > Myotis brandtii. The sequence continues at coordinate 6,980,021 of NW_005354385.1, read as the reverse complement.
TTGGTTACCTCCCTCACACGCCCCAACTGGGACTGGGAATTGAACCTGCAATCCAGGCATGTGCCCTTGATCAGGAGTTGAAACAATGACTCTTTGGTTTGTGAGCCAATGCTCCAGCCACTTAGAAACACCATCCAGGGCCATTGGTTGATTCTTATATGTGCCCTGACCTGGGATCAAACCCACAACCTTGCATATCAGACAATGCTCTAACCAACTGAGCTACTTGGCCAGGGCCAAAAAAAAATTATTTTAAATAAGATTCCAGAAATTTAGTTCTTGAATGTTTACCCACCATGATGGCTACATCATGCCACTAACTACAATTTCATGGCATAATATAGACTCTTTACATATCTCAAGGTGCAATTGACACTCAATATATAACCATATATCTGAAAACACATCATTAGTGATAGTGGATATAAATTCATGTTTCAGAGGGTCTTGATAATTCTAATCTTTGTGGTTGACAGTTTACTAGATCTGATTAGGTCCGTGGTCGGCAAACTGTGGCTCTTTGGCCCCTTGAGTGTGGCTCTTCCTAAGCCTTAGGAGTACCCTAATTAAGTTAATAACAATGTACCTACCTATATAGTTTAAGTTTAAAAAATTTGGCTCTCAAAAGAAATTTCAATCATTGTACTGTTGGTATTTGGCTCTGTTGACTAATGACTTTGCCAACTACTGGATTAGGTCATCACTGTTTTGAACTTGCAGTGTGGCTAATGAAGAGCTTGTACTAGGAGTCAAAGAAGTATTGATACTGACATTTTCTTCTTGTCTGTTTGTGTTTGTATTATTAATATTACTTCTAATCAGCAAGTATTTTGCAACAATATTTTGAGGCCATTGCAATGCCTATTAGGGGGTCTTATTAAGGCTCTACTAAATATTTATATTTTGGACTATCATAGGCCACACTTGGCTTCTGACTCATTCAGAAGGATATGGGATAGGAATCACAGCTTGCCAGAGGTCAGAGCTAATCATTCTTCTTCTGTTAGAGTCCTTCAGCAGTTCTTACCGCAGTCTGAGGGGTGGCTTCTGAGCTCCCTGTGTGACAACTCGGGCTCAAGAATATGAAACCCTTCATATTGGCTTGTTTCAGGATCCACCCTAGTAGCCATTGTCTCTTGTAGCAACTCAATATGCATAGCTTCTGGGTTCTCATGAGGACCAAGATCAGCTCCAAGATCACCCCTCTCAACCGAGATCTGTGGTTTCCCCAATAGGGAATTATAGCTCCCCCAGTTGAGTTATCATGTGCAGCTCACACTGCTAGGCACTGGGGATACTCATCATTTTTACTAATAAGTAGTCTTGCCTAACAACCTGTTTTACAAACTATCTTATCAGACTCTAAGGGAAGAGCTGGAAAGCTAACAAAAGGGCAAGTCTTATACAGAAGGAGAAACAGTTTGATAACCCTTTATTCACACCATTTTGGAGATCTAGTTTTGTGACAGTTTAGTTAAAACTAGAGGATATCATCTTTAAATTCACTTAACTTAGTACACATAGCACACATCAAACTGCAATTTTCAAAAGCCAACAAACAAGTGAGGGTGGCTGTCTTATCTCTGCCTTGGGGGTGCTCATATCCAAATATCTCATGTACTATACACAAAATGGGAATATTTGATGCATGGACTGGACTGAGGAAGGATGGTATTATTCTCATGTTAAATACTATTAGACTTCAATTTTTTAATAGTGGTTTAGGTGCACAGCAAGATTGAGAGGAAGAAAAATGAATGCAAAGAAAAAAAAATTGAGAGGAAGATACAGAGATTTCCCATATACCTCCTGCCCCCCCCCCCATTACCAACATCCCCATCAGAATGGTATGTTTTTTATAATTGATGAACCTACACTGACACATCATAATAACTCAAAGTCCATAGTTCACAATACAGTTCACTCCTGGTGTTGTACGTGTTATGGGTTTGGACAAATGAAGTCCATAGTTTTTTGGGAGTTATTTTGTGTGTTTTTTAAAATATATTTTTATTGATTTCAGAGAAGAATGAGAGAGGGAGAGAGAGATAGAAACACCAATGGTGAATGAGAATCAATGATTGGCTGTCTCCGGCACACCCCTCACTGGGAACAGAGCCTGCAACTGGGGCATGTGCCCCTGATTGGAAATCGAACCATGACCTCCTGGTTCATAGGTCGATGCTCAACAACTGAGCCATGCTGGCTAGGCTGAAGTCCATAGTTTACATTAGAGTTCACTCTGGTTTTGTATATGCTATGGATTTGGGCAAATGTATAATGACATGTATCCACCATTAAATCCCCAAGAAAAAATAAGTCATGAAGAGCATCATACAATTCTTTGTTGCATGAGGCTTTGAGGCTCTGGTTCCAGCTTACTGAAGCCAGTAGTATCCTCCTTCTATGGAATAACCAAACAAACAGAGGTGGATATAATTTTCTTATCTTTTGGGATTAAAAGGATAGATGGATGGATATATAGATAGATGAGAGAGAGAGAGAGAGAGAGAGAGAGAGAGAGAGAGAGAGAGAGGAGAGAGAAAGTATTTTGTTTCTGAACTCCAATCATCTGCCTCTTACATTCACTGGGTTATACCATCTCTTCTTTGGAGACACTGTTCTTAGCCCTGTATGAGCTGAGCTCTGCTTACTCCACCAGCCTTATTCAATCACTCTTCCACTTATTCTCTGTACACCATCGTTAGGGCATGCGACTTTTTTTTTTTTAAGTTATTCTAATCCAGTTCTTCTCTAACAGTTATGCAGGTATTAATTATTTGGGGATTTTGTTGTACAGATTTTGATTGGGTCTGAGGTAAGGCCAGAAAATCTCCTGCTGGTGTTGATGTTGCAGTGATAAAGACCACATTTTGAGTAGGAAGACTTCAGCCTAGTGGTTCACATCCCTGAGTCCACATCAGAGTCACCAGTATCTGATGAGAGCCCACTTCACTGTAACTTCACATGGTCAAAGGGGTGAGGGAGCTCTGTCAGGCTTATAAGAGCACTAATCCCATTCATGAGGGCCTCAACCCTCATGACCTAATCACCTCCAAAGGCCCATCTCTAGTACCATCACATTGGGCATTGGGTTTCAACATAGGAATTTTCGGGGACACAAACCTTTGGTCTATAGCAGCCCCTCTGCCATAGTCTCTCTTAGCACCTTTATCATTTCCTCATAACACTCATCAGCATTACAGTTAAATAATCAAATGTGTAAATAAATCTGCTTGCTCTCTGCTCAAATTTCCTTTATAGCAGGAATCATGCTTTCCCATTTTGCTCACTGTTACATCCCCAGTGCCTAGCAGTGTGATCTGCACGATAAGAACTGAACTAGTATTTATTAAGTAAATAAATCAGTCTTTACATGTATTTGAGTTTGGCAATATAGTGCCAAGAAAAGAAATGTGAACCTTACATTCCTTAACTATATAAGGGATATATATCGTTATTTAATCTCAAAGATGAATCTGTGAACATTACTACCGTATTAGTCGAGTCAAATATTAAGCACCTATTTTGTCAATGAATAGATGATGTTACAAAGATAGAAAGGACCCCAGACCTCACAAAGCTTGTATTCTTGTAGAGAAGATAGATATTTAAGAGTTTAAGGTCAAGCATCCCCCTCCTCCAAAGTGAGTAGGAGGCTGAAAATAGCAAACGCTGCATACTGCTCCAAGCCAGTTCATGTAAATAATTACATGCATTCAATCAAATAATTTTGAATGGATTAAGTGGGGTGGTTATGAAGCATATAATGAGGCCCTAAACCTAGTCCAAAAGAAATGGTAAGCTTCCCTAGGGAAATTCAGTTAGACTGAGCCCTGAACAATAGTCTGTCCAGGCGAAGGGTGAGCAGCATGGAGGTTTCAGAGGGAACAACATGTTCAAAGACCATATGGCAGGAGCCTAAAGAAAAAGACCTGAATGAACAGTCTGATAAGGTTGGAGCAGATGTGTGAGATGAAGCTGGAAAAAGCAGGAAACATGTTATGCAGGAGCTTGTAGAGAATTTTGAACTTGACTTTGAGTTCAATGTAAAGTCCCTGAGGAGTTTTAAGCAGGAGAATATGTGCTCTGGTGGCAGCACTGGAAGATCTTTCTGGCTCCAGGACAATTATATCAAAATAAACCAGATGAGCCCTTCCTTGTCCTAACGATTATTATATCATTTTTGTTTATTTATTTATTCTTCTGCAGTTTTCTGAGCCATAAAATATCTCTGTCCTTTGTAAATTACTTGGTGATTCATCCTGAACCTTATAAAGCTTAGCTGGAGGCATTCTGGTACATATGGTCTTCAGCTTTCCCCCTAAATCTAATAAAAAAAAGCCATAATTTAATCCTTGATTGCTCTCAATAGGGCATATTATCTTAAAATAGTATTTTATCAGTATTGGTAGCAATATTTTAATCAAATATTAACATTGCAGAATTTAAAATTATACTTCTATATCAAAGGATACAGGAAAGCTTTCTTGGTTTCTGGGAAGCAATATAAATGACTATTAGGTTTGAGGAGAGAAATTTTACTGATTAATATCAACACCAGAAATTGTTATAACATTCCAAATGTTTTAGGTCAGCAATGCTGTACACTTGCTCCTCTCCAAAGAGAGAACATTTACTTTCATTAAATCTGGACTAAGATGTAACAAAATGAAGAAAATCTATTTCTTAGCAGCACAGTTCTTACTAAGGAAGGTAATTTTATTTTAATTGAGAGGATATTTGTTTAATATTTTGAGTGGATAGGAATGGGGTGGTAAGTGTGAGACCCTTTGTCCAAGGGTCACCCTTGTAGACAATAGGTAGTTCCTCCTTTGCTACATTTGTTTTGCACTAAACTGGTGCTTTGAAATTCTATCTAGCTCTACTGAGCCCTTCTTATAACAAATGTCAGTTAATACTCCTTTAACCTCCAGAAATTAAATTATTAGATAGTATTTCTTCTCCACACTCATTTCAGGCAATTCAATAAAATCCTCTAAATGTACTCTAAAAAGGGTTGCCAATAGTTATGACATACTTAAAAAATATTCATTGTTTATCTAAAATTTAAATTGAACTGGGATTTCTATATATTTTTTATGGAAGAGACAATAATATAAATATTTGACTATATAACTGCTCAACCTTGACTACACTATGACACATAGACAGGTGGTCAGATGCCTGGACCTATGATGGAATCACCATGACTGTAATAGCTACAAACACAGACTAATATTGGTAGGTTTCATTGGCCATTCAAATGCCATAAGTGGTATGTATGGCCATTAATGATGTGATTCTCTGAAATGACAAACACTCTCTTAGAAATTTTTAAGACAAAACAGCTACAAACTTCTTTTGATTTGCATAGTATTTGCATTGTTGAAAAACCTGATGTATATTGTATGTTAAAACCATACCAAACACAGACACACTTTAGCTAAGTTCTAGGCTCAAATAATTATAAACAAGGTTTCTCACCTACATGAATATCCAGCAAGACATTCAGGAGGCATGGAAAACATGGTACTTGTTATGTGATGCTTTGCTACACATTGTAGAATACGTATTTAGCTTCTCTGGCTCCAGCTCATCAAAACCAGTAGTATCCTCCCTCTTTAGAAACAATCAAAAAACACTTCCACAGATTTCTCCTACTGGGTGGTAGCAGTCTCATTGAAGCTACTAATTTAAACCATATATAAAGGAAGGGTGAAGTGAGAGTTTTTCTAGGAAGAATGAGGAAAGAGTTTAAAGAAAAAGCAGAGATAAATAATTGGAATTTGAACAATTTCTTCTCCTGGTACATAATGAAACTACCAGTTGGCCTACAACATATTTGGAAAAATATCAGTTTCTCTGTTCATGAGAGCTTGGAGTGGGGAGGAAGAAATAGGCTCTCAGACATGTATTCCCTCTTTTTCTTTTAGGACCCATAGTCCTCAGTGTGTGGACAGGGAGGAGGGATTGAAGGCAGAGTCGTGGGGAGAGTACCTTTCAGTATTAGAAAGAGGTTCCCCACCTTGCTGGTTTTCCAGGTAGTGTCAACAGCCTTAGCTGATGTGGTCACTGTAAATATTGAGCATGGTGTTAATGGAATGGTGTAAAACTTTACTCTGGCCCCCTAGACCAAGGAGGCCCCTTTAAAAAATAACAGCCATGTCTCTCCTGTATCAATTCCCAACCCTGTCTTTAGCCCACAGCCCAGAGCTCCTGACCTTCCTGTAATTTCTGGGTTTCTTCACTTGGAATCCTTTTCCACACCTTCCAAGGATGTTAGATAATTGGACATCTTAGCAGTTGCCCTCTTTCCACTTCCTAAAATGTTATTCCATTGGCCTCCCTATGTCAGAAATCTCTAGGCTCCAATGAGCATCTGTCCCTAGGTTCAAACATACCCCCAAATCTGAGGACTAATGTCAAGCATCCCTTCTTTTCTAGAGTGGGGAGGAGGCTGAACATGATGTGCCGCATACTGATTTAAGCCAATTTGGATCTTCTTGGAAGATACCTGTAGTTTCCTGCAGTTAGAGGTAGGTAAGGTCTGAATAGGTCCTTCTCCTCAACATTGCTACCATGTAGTATGTGATGATAAATTTGCTATCGTATAAGCAAGGGTTACAAAAAGCAGGAAAACAGTCTTGCAACCTATACTGCAGGCTTAATAAAATTCTAGCTTTCCGTCTAGTCATGCATGAAAGGTTTTCTTGAAGCAGGTGATATTCAGTTAGCCTTCTGGTCAGAGTCTGGTAACAAAACTTCCATTAGGAAACTGAAAGCCTGTCAATTTCCTTGGGATCTTAAACCTAGGGGGTCATTCCAATTAGTGTAGTCTCTTGAATTCCCTGAGTACTTACATCTCTTCATACAAGTGGGAAGGTGGCTGTACAATACAGGGGAAGGCGCAAGTTGTTTGTATGGAAAAATATCATACAAAAATAAATAATAATACCAGAGGAAACTCTGTATTTTGTGTACTCACAACTGTAAACCTATTTTTACCCACCTCTATATTACTGCCCATTCATACATCTCAAGCACCACTGATTTCACTAATGAAATTTTTCTAATATTCATTATGCTAATTAACAAAGATAACTGAATCCAATGTGCCTTTGGAGAATGGGTTTCTGATTAATCATTCAAATGTTTACTAACCACTTTGGGAGTGGGCATTGCCAATTGGGGACTTCAAATATTAACTAACCACTTAGAGGGTTAGTAGTTGGATTAAAACTAATTAACATGCATATGTCAACCTCTCTGGGGTAAAGTATATTAAATTAAATTTAGATAGAATAATCAGACATTCTGGTTGATCTGAGAGAGTCCTATTTAATACCTGCTGTCCAGAGATAATTATAGTGTCCCCTTTCACTCTCAAAAGTGTATCAGTTTGGGCAAAAACTATGCAATCACTTTGTAAGTGAACTACATTTTACAGTAATTCTCTAAGAACTCTCTCTCCAGACAACTCCGAAGACATTCAAGTTGGGCCTGCAGGTTCTACAGCTCATTAAGCATTCTGTGGACAATTGAATGCTTGAAAGATACTCTCAATAGATATGAGGGGACTCTCTTGGCTTTGGAAAGGAGAGATCACTCCATAAGAAGGAAATGAAAGCAAACTACTTTTATTGAATTTCCTAAAAGGTTACATCCTCCCTCACCACCCATCCTCTTCTTATTTGAGGAGAGGAAAGGAGAGGGGAGGAGAGGGGAGGGGAGGGGAGGGGAATGAAATCTCTGAGTGCAGGCCAATGGTTGGTGATACTTCTGGTTATACGTTGTCTCCGGGTGGTAAGCCCAGCAGGCAGGAGACTGACCGTAATTGCTGGCACTCTTTTGGGAATATGCAGTATTTCCCATCTTTGATTTAGAATAGTTATACAGTTCCTGCTCTTTCTCTAAATTCTGGGTTCTGTCACACCTTCTTTGGTAACCTCCGTGGATCCTGAAAATCAAAACTTGGATGCAGAAGAATCTGGGAAAACCCTACTCAACATCCTGTTACAATTGCATAGACCTATGGCCTCCAAAATTTAAGTGAAGACATTCCAACTTGGGACTGCATGTTCATCTCATTCCCAGGTTCCTGTGACTATACAGGGAGGGAGGCACCCTAGAGCAAAAGAGACACCATATCTCTCAGAAACACTGTTCAGAAAGCAGATTTGAATCCACTCTTTGTCTGACCAGTGTGACTGAGACACCCAGGTCTCTCTCTTTGAATATCTTATCTGTGAGGGAGTGGTGGCAATGGAGTTGGAGGTTGGGCAGAGAGAGACACAGATTCACATAGGAGCCTGGAGTTTGGGCTTTCATCTCATATTTGAAGATAACTGGGGTCCTCAAGATGGGTCTCAATTTTCCTCACACAGCCTACATATTTTGCACAGTTAGCCATCTTCAGTGTTGTGCTTTTGCATTTATTGTAGTTGTTGCTTTGACCATTTCAGACATGGATTTTCACTCTGGGCATCCAATTCCCTTAAAGTCATCCTTAAGAGTAAAACATCTGATACAGATGTTTTTGTGACAAAGGGACTATACAGATTAAGTGTTCAACTCCTTCATTTGAGGATCATTGTGATATAGACAAAAGAATGAGTATTTAGCATCAGAAAACTTGTGTTCAAATCCCTACCCACCACTGATTAAATCTGTGATTTTGGTACCAATCTGTCAGAGTTTCTGCTCTTAACAATGAACAATACCATACAAATTGTTTAAAGATTGAGAGATGTAAAAACACAACATGAGCTCAGGCTGGGTTTTTTTTCCGTGGTTAGAGAGTCGGCCCAGAGACTGAAGATTTCGATTCCTAGTCAAGGGCACATACCTCTGTTGCAGGTTCAATCCCCAACTCCAGTCAGTCAGGGTGAGAGCGGGAAGCAACCAATTGATGTGTCTCTCTCACTTTGATGTTTCTCTCTTTCCCTCTCCCTTCTACTCTCTAAACATCAATGCAAAAAATATCCTCAGGTGAGGATTAAAAAAATAATAAAAGAAAAAAGAAAAACACAACACAAAATTATTTTTTAAAAATTAAAACATAAACGTATTTTGCAGATGATTAAATATTGTCACAAAGTTGTCCAAAGTAACGCTACTTAAGGAAAAACATCCAAATTTTCTGACTTGAGTAATGATAACTGATACTGATTGATTCCTGAGAGTGTTTGAGGCATTGTGCTAAGCCCTCAAAATACACATTTAACCTAATTTATTCTTAATGTTGCTATTAATATACTCATTTTCTGATGAAGAAAATTAATCTTTAAATGGCCAATACACTTATTAATGCTACACACATAGCATGTAGCAAAGCCTTATTCATTCAAAGTTTGTGTAACTACAGAAGCTGAACTCTTGTAGCTAAGTCAGCAAATCTCAAATTTCCATACCAGAATTAAATTAAAAATACTGAACCACATGATTTATCTTTAAAGTTGAGAACCATTGTTAGGGGCAATTGTCTCATTTAATGTATTCATACACCTAGCACAGTGCCTGGAACAAGTAGCTTTTTCTTCTTTCTTCCTAATACAATTTACTAGGAGAATTGTTCTGTGGTCCCATGTGGGGTGGGGGAAAGAATGAGAGGGACTGCAGGTGGGAACCCACAAGTGATGAATATGTAGTGAAGAAAAATTGATAGATGCACAGAGAATGCAGTGGCTTTTCTGTTTGTGGAGGGGAGTGGGTAGTTCAAATATATATAATCCACGCAAACACTTATGAGAACAAAGCTAACCTTCCCCATACCCGTGCTTACATAAATATAACAATAGCCTGACCTATAAATTTACTTCTTTTTCCTCTTAAGGCTGCCCTGGATGTTAATTTTAACCTAATATTCCAAATATCAAAATAGCATCTGGGGTTTGGAGAAACCAATCACTCTTCGTACTCACTTCATAATGTCCCATGTTGGCCTTGAATATGTCTTAGATTAATATGTTTTATAATCTGTAGTCACCTTCAAAATAAAAACATTTCAAGGTTTCTACTTCACAGTGAGGAATATGAGAAAACTTAATAAATCCTTTCCCCAATATTGGTGAAGAACACAAGTAAATCAACCTCTGGTCTTAAAATGGATTTAATTAGCTGAAGTAGCTCACGCTGAGAATGGCCTACTTTCTACCCCAATGTGACAGTACTCTCTCACCTCACACTTGAAAAGACTGCTGGGATACTATCCCCAAGATAGCACTTCTTTGGCTAAGTTGGTACCACCGTTTTCTTCTGAGTGTGTCAATCGAATACACGTGCCCTGAAATAATGGAATAAGTGGTCTCTAGGGTGAAGAACCTTTCCTTTTTTTGGGGGGGGGGTGGAAGTCAATCACCTATGTATTTTTTTACTGAGTTTTTTTTTATAATAAGTATTTATTGTTGAAAGTATTACATATGTCCCCCTTTTTCCCCCATTGACTCCCTCCAGCCCACCCTGCCCTTGGCCCCAGGCCCTAACCACCCCATTGTCTGTGGCCATGGACCATGCATATATGCTTACAAGGTTCTTGGTTGATTACTTCCCACCCACCCACCTTTCCCCCACCTTTCCTCTGAGATTCTGCACTCTGTTCCATGCTTCCATGTCTCTGGATCCACTCCTCTCATTAGTTTATTTTGTTACTTAGATTCCACATATGAGTGCAATCATGTGATACTTGTCTTTCTCTGACTGACTAATTTCACTTAGCATGATACTCTCCAGGTCTCTCCATGCTTCTTAAAGGGTAAGCTATATATATGCGCTATATATATATTTTTTACTGCTGCATAGTATTCCATGGGATAAATGTACCACAGCTTTTTTATCCACTCATCTACTGATGGGCACTTGGTCTGTTTCCAGATCTTAGCTATTGTAAATTGTGCTGCTATGAACATAGGGGTGCATACATTCTTTCTGATTGGTGTTTCGGTTTTCTTAGGATATATCCCTAGAAGTGAGATCACTGGGTCAAATGGCAGTTCCATATTTAATTTTTTGAGGAAACTCCATACTGTTGTCCATAATGGCTGCACTGGTCTGCATTCCCACCAGTAGTGTACTAAGGTTTCCTTTTCTCCACATCCTCGCCAGCAACTTGTCATTTATTGATTTGTTGATGGTAGCCATTCAGGTGTGAGGTGATACCTCATTGTCATCTTAATTTGCATCTCTGTGATGATCAGGACTTGAGCATTTTTTCATATGTCTCTTGGCCATCTGTATGCCCAGTTTGGAGAAGTGTCTATTTAGATCCTTTGTCCACCCTTTAATTAGATTGTTTGTCTTCCTTTTGTTAAGTTGTATTAGTTCCTTATGTATTTTGGATATTAACCCTTTATCAGATGTATCATTGCCAAATATGTTCTCCCATACAGTGGGCTCTCTTCTTTTTCTTTTGTTGATAGTTTCTTTTTCTGTGCAGAAGCTTTTTATTTTGATGTAGTCCCATTTGTTTATTTTCTCCTTAGTTTCCTTTACCCCAGGACATGTATCTGTAAACATATTGCTATGAGAGATGTCTGAGATTTTGCTGCCTTTGGTTTTGAAGAACCTTTCTTTATACAATTCTCCAAAGTTACATCTAATGAGGTACATATTTCTCCTATAGAAATCATCAATCTCAGGAAAAGCATCCTGGTTATTGCAACTTCCCTCAAATGAGCAAGGGACTGTATATCTCCAAGGCATTTGCCTAAGAGTCAGGGATCAAGATGCCTTCTTGACCAAACAAAATTTTGTTAAAGCAGCTTTCAGAATTTACTTGAGAAGAAAGGATGATCATTGAAAAACTTGAAAAAGTTATAAATGCTCTGCTCCTTAAAAAGGCATCAAACACGGAGAACCAAGATGGCGGCGTAAGGTACAGACCTGTGCGTGCTGCCTCCCACAACAACATTGAAACTACCAACTATAAGACAAACAGCTATCAACCATGGGAAAGCTAGCCCAGTGGAAGTTCTACAACTGGAAGCAAAGAAAGAAGTGAGACTGAGTAGGATATGCAGAGGCACCAAGAACAGAGGTACGGAATTGTGCGCCAGGCGGGCTGCAACTGGATGCGTGGGGGTTACAAACTCTCAAATCCACTGAGCTTGTTTGGGGCGGGATTCTGAGGTCCCAGACCCCTACGGGGAGAGGCAGGACGGCCTTGCAGCGGGTCGGAGAGTGAGGGTGGCTTTCTCGTGGAGCTGCTCACCAGCACTCGGGGACGCGGAGACGCGGAGTCAGAGAGGCGAGGAGTCACGGAGACGCCATTGCTCTTTGCTCCAACCTGGTGATTCCCGGAGACCCCGCCCTACTCAATTTATATCCCCGCCCAAGCTGTGCCAGAGGCACAAAAGGAACCACATGTGCTTTTACAGCATAACCCAACAAACTGCAGATTTCAACTCCTCGCATCCATAAGGGACACACTCAAGAAGCGGTTTTGGGGGTTTTTTTTTTTCAATCGGAAGGGGTTACAAACTCTCGAATCCACTGAGCTTGTTTGGGGCGGGATTCTGAGGTCCCAGACCCCTACGGGGAGAGGCGGGACGGCCTTGCAGCGGGTCGGAGAGTGAGGGTGGCTTTCTCGTGGAGCTGCTCACCAGCACTCGGGGACGCGGAGACGCGGAGTCGCGGAGAGGCGAGGAGTCACGGAGACACCATTGCTCTTTGCTCCACCCTGGTGATTCCCGGAGACCCTGCCCTACTCAATTTACATCCCTTCCCAAGCTGTGCCAGTGGCACAAAAGGAACCACCTGCGCTTTTGCAGCCTAACCCAACAAACTGTAGATTTCAACTCCTCGCATACATAAGGGACACACTCAAGAAGCAGAATCAGGTTCGGAGGAAG
>NW_005354385.1:6965591-6966693 GCF_000412655.1 Myotis brandtii | reverse complement strand
GGCCCCTGGGAAGCCGAGAAAAATACCACATGATCTCACTCATTTATGGATAATAAAGACCATTATAAACTGATGAACAAAAATAGATACAGCGGCAGAGCAGCATTGAACAGACTGTCAAACTATAGTGGGAAGCCTGGGGAGGGTTGGGAGGGGGGTAAGAGATCAACCAAAGGACTTGTATGCATGCATATAAGAATAACCAATGGACACAAGACACTGCGGGGTAGGGGAGGCCGGGGGAATGTCAAGAGACATATGTAACACTCTTTGTAATACTTTAAGAAATAAAACAAAATTGAATTAAAAAAAAAGAATTTAACAGGTGAAGGGTAGGGGGGAGGGTGGACCAGGCAGAGATAAGCACTCTGTACATCTGTCATCTTCTTCACTGGCTAGAGCTGAGTATTTTATGTGCCCACATTATTGAACTCTCAACAGCTCTAGTAACATCTCCATTCACTCAGTGACTAACTGTATCGTCGACATGTAATCAAGGTCTTTTTAATATTTATACTCATTTAGCATCTTATGGAACTAGATAAAACCTCAAAAAAGTGCTCAGTATCACAAGTGACCACAGGCACTCCTGCTCATCCCAACAACCTATCTAATAAAAGAGAAACATGGTAATTAGCCGTACCTCCGCTACCCTTCCCATTGGCTAATCAGCATATCCTTATGCAAATTAACTGCCAGCCAAGATGGCGGCCGGCAGCCAGGCAGCTGACGCGAACAGGGAGGCTTGCTTGCTCCAGTGACGGAGGAAGCCAGGTTCCCCGTCTGCTGCTGCCGGCCTCTGAGCTTGCAGTTTGAAACATTGTAACAAATATAGAAGCTAAACAAAACCCCAGAAACCTGCTTTTGTCAGCGGGGCTTCAGCCAGTGGGATCGCAACATTGTTTCAAATACAGAAGGTAAACAAAGGCCAGAAACCTGCTTTCAGCAGCGGAGGCCTCATAGCTGGAGCCGAGCCTCAGAGCTAAAGCTGGCCCAGAATTTAAAAAAAGAAAAAAAGGAGCGGTTGGGAGCTTCAGTCATCCGCCAGCTTGAAAACGGCCCTCAGCCCCTCACCCAGACTGGCCAGGCACCCCAGTGGGGA
>NW_005354385.1:6931577-6964523 GCF_000412655.1 Myotis brandtii | reverse complement strand
AGCGGGCCTAAGCCAGCAGGTGGTCATCCCCTGAGGGGTCCCAGACTGCGAGAGGGCACAGGCCGGGCTGAGGGACCCCCCCCTCCCCCCCAAGTGCACAAATTTTTGTGCACCGGGCCTCTAGTTAATAATAATAATAATAATTTTTTTAAAAAGGCATCAAACACCAGGTTTTAAATGGGAGTTCTTCAAAACATTCCAAGATTAGGAAAACTTTATATTGTATATACAGGGCATAGAAAAGATGGAATGAGTCTTAATCTATTCTCAAGGCTAGCATAATCCTCTAGTTCATGATACCTATGAACAAAAATCCCAAAATCCTAAATGTGATATGAACAATTATGGCACTTTATTAAAAAGGACAATACACTATTACAAGTAAGTTTTTTTCTCAACAATGGAAGGCTGATTCACCATTAACAAATCTATTAGTGCAATTCACTAGGTTAATATAGTAAATTAATATGTACATATATTTATTTATATACAGTGGGGCCTTTACTTAGGAGTTTAATTCGTTCCGTGATGGAGCTCGTAACTCAAATTACTCGTATGTCAAATCTTAAAGTGAACGAGTGAGACACGTGATGCTGGGCTGATGTTGAGGCATTCACTGTGACGTTTGCTGCGCCAACTAGCGGTGGGGTATCTGAAGCTGGCTTTTAACCTGAATTTTAGCTCGCAACTCAAAGCAAAAAATCGGCGGAGAGATGGCTCGTATCTCAAAAAACTCGTTAGTCGGGACACTTGTAAGTCAAGGCCCCACTGTATAATCATCTCAGTAAATGTTAAATGATTTGATTTTTTAAATCTGATAAAATAATTATTAATAATATTAAGCATCCAGTTTAAGATTGAAACATTAGAAATAATTCTACTAAAATCGAGAATAAATTTGGAGACTTCCTATTCCCACCACTCTTCAGTATTGTGCCTCAGGTCCTCACCAATGCAATAAAATGAGAAAAATAATTTAGAGGCATAATTATTGGAAAGTGGGCCAGTCCTAGGCTCCTGAAACACCTCATGCTTTGCTCTATATCATAGATGGGCCAACACTTGCAACCTGCATTTCCCATGTTTTCTCTTCAGCTGGTGCCCAGCTAAAATCAACAGGTGGGAGGCACTGGTGGGAGATTGGGAGAATGAAGATGGTGAGGTATATTTCTCATGCCCTTTCGGCCTCCCACAGCTTCTCTGACAGCAAGTATGTCTCCTGCATGACTCCTGCTCCCACCAGGCAGGTCCACCATGCTTCCAGTCTCCTTGGAGTGACCCCGGTCTGCAGCTCTCCTCCCTTTATCTCTTCAGTCTTGTGGTTATAGCTTCCTACTATCATTAATCCCTGGGTTATCACCTTGTTACTGGTCTGGCTTTTCAGCGGCCCCTCACTTCTCTAACCATTTTGCTGTTTTAAGTTCCCTTTCTAGTAAATACTTAAAGTGGTTTCTATTTTCCCAGAAAGACTGACTATACAGAAAATTGCTGATATTGGTAAATTCTATAATTTTCTCCTGGAATATCCAAATGAATCAAATGAAAAACAGTTAAAATTAATATGAACATTTAATAAGCCTGTGAATAAGCTCAACAACAAAAAATTAAATTCTTCGTACCTCAGAATGTGACCTTATTTGGAAATGGGGTCATCACAGATGTAGTTAATTTTTACATTTCTAAATAAAATGTAGAAATTCAATAGTTTGAAGTTGTCAGTTTTCTCCCAATTAATATATCTGGGGCATACTCTATAAAGTACAGTAAGTGCCTAGCTGTGGGGCAATTCACTGCTCTCCACAACTGTCACAGGGAGTTTGGAGAAGCCAGCTCTCATTTTAGTTACCAAAGAAAAATGCTGAATGATTTCACTCATATGTGGAATCTAAAGAACAAAATAAATAAACAAAACAGACACAGATACTGGTCATTGCCAGAGGGGATGGGGGCTTGGAGGGCTGGGTTAAAAGGCAAAGGGATTGAGAAGTACAGATTGGTAATTAAAAAATAGTCATGGAGATATAAAGTACAGCAGAGAGAATATAGTCAATAATATTGTAATTACTATGGTGCCAGAGGATACTGGAAATATTGGGAAGAACACTTTGTAAAGTATATGATTGTCTAACCACTTTGTTCTACACATGAAACTAATACAAAATAATGCTGAATGTAAATTGTAATTGAAAAATAAAATTTAAAAAAGAAAAATGCTGTTAATCAGGGTGTTATAGTCTCAGAATATGTGCAGATAATTTGCAATACCAGTAATCCACATAGAAATCATCACAACTCACTTGTATCTGATAATTAGAACATATGGCACTTTCTGTCACTAAGTTCTGATAGTAAATTGTCAGATTTTATAATCGTGCTACTGGTTCAATATTATAAAAAACTTACTTATGGGCTGAGTTGTGCCCCGCCCCCCCGCGCCCCCAAAATAAGAAGTCATGTGTTAAAGTCCTAACCCTTTGTATATCAGAATGTGACCTTATTTGGAAATGGGGTCATCATGGATGTAGTTAATTTCGTTAAGGTGAGATCATATTGCAGTAAGGTGGGCCCATACTCCAATAAGACTGGCATCCTTATAAAAAGGGGGAATTTGGACACAGACATACATACAAGAAGAATGTCATGTGAAGATGAAGGCAGAGATTGGGGTGATACATCATAAGCAAAGCAATGCCAAAGACTGCCAGCAAACCACAGGAGGCTGAGAGGTATGAAAGGGATTCTCCTTCATAGCCATCAGGAAGAAGCAACTCTGCCAGCATCTTATCTCATACTTCTACCTCTAGAACTTGAGACAATAAATTTCTGCTATTTTAAGCCACCCACATCGTGGTGCTTTGTAATGGCAGCCCTAGGAAACAAATACAGACATTATTATATAGAATTTCATACCATGTTAGTTTTCTTATCATAATTGAGAAAGAGAAAGGACAGCATTTTACCAGTCTTAACACTGAAATGACAAAACATGTATTAGAGTCTATCATCTTGCAAATAATATGTACACTTCCAAGGACAGCTCTGCACACATCAATTGCAAACATTCTTTAATTTACTCGAATTGCCTGCCTTTACCACAAGGAAAACACAGCTGGCACCCACAGAAACTATGAGAGAGTGAGAGTAATTGGGTAAAGAATTCTAAGTAATGGATTCTATTTTTTAATATCCCTTTTAAAATAGAAAATTGCATCCTAGTTAAGATTTCTATATTTATTGAGCAGGTCTTTAAATTAGACACAAAATTTGAAGGAAAAAGGAGAAGTAAAAGAGATGTGGGAAATAAGGAAAAAAACCAATATGTTATAGAATACCCAGGATTGCTTACCTTTGTGTTTAACAGGAGAGAGTTTGAGAAGAGAAAATTTAACATGTTTTAATTTACCTCTTTTGTAGAAACTTACACTTTTCCCATGTAAGAGCAGAAACTATACTAGTATATAAACTATATTCCGTTTAAGTTAGAAAATCCAAATGAAAAAGTACATGTCTAGAAGACTAATTATAATAGAGAAAGTCAGAGGAAAGTGGCTTCTCTCCTGCTGCTGCTGGGGCAGGATTGTGTTTAGCCCCTTCTTCCACCTGTCAGTGCTTGGTCACACTCTGGTATTTCATTACTGTAAGTGTTGAGATGACATGAGCTGTAATACTTTGCCACTTCCTGGAAGAAGACCAATATTGATGGTCTCCTGTTCCTGAACACATGGTGTTAAGTGCTAGTTCTTTACTTTTGGGTCACAAACTGGTTTGAGAAGCTGATAAACTAGGGACCCACTCATGAGAAAAATGCACAAGCAAGAACATGCCCAAAATTTGGGAAACAATTTCAGGGATTTCCTGAAGCTCAGGAATGGATCACAGACTAAAAATCCTTGTTTAACATGTTAAACCGATTTCTAAATTTCAGTTCCTCTTTCAATACCAGCTTAAGTATCACCTGTTCCAGGAAGCCCTCCTTAATACCCAGCTCATGCTGACTACTCCTTTTTCTGAACTTATGCTACATTGTTAATATTCACCAACTTAGTCTTTTATTGATTTCTATTTTCTTGCTCTTTAATTTCCTGTTGCCAATAGGATTGTAAACTTGTTTAGGAAAAATGTCATAAATTATAGCATTTTGAAGAGACCTCAGCATATCCTAGGTGCTTAACAAATGCTTATTGCATGATGACTTACTTGCTTGACTAATACACAGCATAATTCTTCTCACCATTCAGGAAAGAAGGGTCTGTAATATTGTGATATACATATAAGAAATGTGTATTTAGTCATCCAGGCTCCTGGCCAGAGCTCCTAAAACCCTTCTAATTTCCCATTAAGAGCTAAAGGGGCATATTTTGTTATAATATTTGGGTTTTGTCCCCAGTTCCTGAAATAATCACGGAGTGCTAAAGGTAATAATGGGGTCTTTTATTATGCCTAACTAACTCTTTTCAACCACACCTGAGTTTATATTAATGAAGTGACTTTTGGAAAGCCCATACGAATTGGGGGCAGATTGCCAGGTAATTAGAGAATTGAAACGCTCAGCCCTACCCTAACCTCTTGAGAGGAGCTGGAGATTGACTTAATCATCAATGGTCAATGATTTAATTAATCATGGGTACATAATGGAACCTCCATAGAAACCTTAAACAAAGGGATTGAGAGAGCTTCAGGGTTGCTGAACACTTTAAGGTGTTGGGAGGATGGTGTCCCGAGAGAGCAGGGAAGCCCCACACCCCTTCTCCATACCTTGCCTTGTGCATCTCTGCCATCTGGCTGTTCCTGAGTTGTATTCTGTGTAACAAACCAGTGCAATGATTTTCAACTGGTGTGCCACAAGAATTTTTAAAACTATTTAGTCAGGGGCACTGACCTCTTTCCCCTTAGACTGTCAAATAAAAAAATGACAACAGCTGCAACTGGTTTGGCTCAGTGGATAGAGTGTCGGCCTGCGGACTGAAAGGTCCTGGGTTCGATTCCAGTCAAGGGCATGTACCTGGGTTGCGGGCACATCCCCAGTGGGAGATGTGCAGGAGGCAGCTGATCGATGTTTCTAACTCTCTATCTTTCTCCCTTCCTCTCTGTAAAAAATCAATAAAATATATTTTTTTAAAAATGACAACAGCCAACATAACAATATCCATCCAGTGTGAATGAATCAAAATTATACCTATTTTTTTTGTCAGATCAGCAAGAAATATAACATTTTTTGGTGTGCTGCAGAGTTTTAGTAATTAGTTTCTGTGTGCCATATGATGAAAAAGGTTGAAAATCGCTGATCTAGTGAATAAACTGTTTTCCTGAGTTCTGTGACCCATTCTAGCAAGTTATCAAACCTGTGGAGGGAGGCATGGGAACCTCTAATTTATAGTTGGTCAATAAAAACGCAGGTGACAATCTGGACTTGCCAGTGGTGTCTGAAGTGGGGGAGCCTTTAACCTGTGGGGTCAGCACTAACTCCAGGAAGTTAGTGTCAGAATTGAATTGTAGGACATGCAATTGGTGTCCACAGACAGCTGGAGAATTGGTTGGTATGGGTAAACCTCCCACATTTGGTGTCAGAAGCATTCTGAGAGTAGAGAACACAGAGGAGGTTTTCTTTTAGGGGCCTTCACAGTTCTACATAAAGTGTAAACTCACAGACAGCAGCTATGAGATTAACAGGAAATGCAGTTCTATACTTCACAGAATAGTATCGGCCCTGTAGGAAATACAGAAAGAATCCTCAGCATGCAGTTAGAGATTACACTTGGGTAAACCCTAGTTCCCTGCACCCCCTGCAGAGAAGACAATCAGATGGAAAATGATTGAATAGTGAGAAGCTAATTAGAGCAGAAATTTCTTTAACATATTCAGTAAGCAGAGAATATGTTTAATTCGTGTGAGAAGGTATAGCATGCCATTGAAATAGATGTTCTGATCATTCATTTCAACTAATTGTAAAGAAAGCTTTTTTCCTAAGTAATGTTAAAGGAAACAAAACAAAAAAAGGTAAACTTGTAACTCTCATACAGATATAAAATGAAAACATATTAAAAGATTTTCTTAACTTATTAATGAGGGAGTGTGTAAGATGTTATGATTAATTCAAAAGAGATTTTAAGGAACAGACACATTTATAATAAGGAGTAGTGAAATAAATGTGCAAATAGAGGCAAAACTACCCTAATTCCTTGGTGAGAGGAAGAAAGTCAATTGAACCACTGCAAGACAGTTTGCATGCCTGTAGGCAAGAATTATTTTGCATTGTTATCAATTATCTACCAATTTTGGAGCTGTAAAATAGTTCCTGTTGAATTAATATCAGATAACTTGAAAGGATGTGCTCTAGACAGTGTATAGCTCTCCACTGAAACACAAATTTTCCCCTCCACTCCAATATTTGGAGACCTGCTTTGAAGATATAGAAAATATATACAAAATGTCAGTTCATTACTTTTAAAGTGTTCAAGCAGGATTTGAACAACAGAATGCCAACATTTAAATTTGCAACAATTAGGAGAGCTAGTCAGTCCATAGAATAACAACCTCTGTCATTGGTGGTGTCAATGTAAGAAACATTCAAACCTGTAGAGAATTTTTGTGAGTTTATTTGAACCAAACTGTAGACAGTTGCTGGGAAGCAAAATCCCAATGGATTGAAAAAATGCTCCAGAGCATGGCAGTTTTCATCTTATTTTATACATTACAATCAAAAGAGAAGTCGTTAAGTGGGTGACATGAAATCCATTGGTGACAGATTAAGAAAGCAGGAGAAAGCAAAGGGGGGGCGGTATACCTCTGGGATTGGATAAAAAGTAAAATGATAGACACATACTTCTTTTACAAAAGTGGGTACAGGATAGTTAACAGTCAACAATTAACAGTGAAGGGATTTGTGGTCTCTGTCCAGTGGGGTTCCTATGCTTTCAGGGTTCCAGAAAAAGGAAATTATTTAGACATTCCAAAGGAATGTTATCTTACATGCAGAAAGATAATAGACAGGCTTAAGGTGAAAATTGACCTTTGTCAGGAAAGATTCTAGCCTAGGACATGATTACACACTATAAACTGCTTTTAGTTAAAAAGTTTTAATTTCAGACCATCCCTTGTGGTTATTTTAGGCTTCTGAGTTTTTAAGGCCACCATGCAGGCCTTCCCTGAGCTTGTCAGGTTCAGTATATGGCCCCTTTTTTGTCAAGAGTGGCAATTTGGCCTTCACTTCTCTGATGTTATCAGGAAAATTGGGGTGTCCTCTTTCCCACTGGGTGCTGGGGTGGGGTCCTTACAATATCTCGAGAAAAGGAATTTTCTGAGACTTGCATAGAGGATGAGTGATTTTTATTTGTGTGGAATTACACCCTTGTATTTCCTAAATTTCATTTCCCTTCATCCAGTCATAGAAGAAGTGTAGCTGGGGTTTCAATTAAACGAGAAGCAAAGCCAGTGTTGAGTTTCCATTCCATGTTGCAGCTGGGTCCAGTTCAGCATCAGGCGAGTTACAGTCCATTAGTCAGGAGTTAAGGGCAACATGCCAAGAGAAACAAGAGAACAAAGAGCACAAGAGATGGAGTTTCTTTGTTCAGGGAATTAAGTATTCCAAATCTTCCTGGGCTTGCAGTGGCCACACCCATTCTGGCCAATGACCTGTTCCCAGATGTGACTGACAGCAAGTACCTTCCCTGTGTCATACCAACTTTACTGGGCATGTGTCTATTCTCCTCCATGTCCAGTCCTTTCCCCAGGGAATAGAACGGTGGCTCTCTGGGGTGTGTGAAGCTTTAGCTTCCTGCTGAAGCTGCCTAAATCACACACTTATAATATTTTACCTTCCCTTTTTATTCCTTTCCTGGTATTAATAACTAGGTTAATTACAACAGTATTACTGAAAGCCCCAAAGAGCTGGGCCACACGGAGTGTGTTCAACTTAGAATAATTCCTACCAAGATAATACTCTCTTCCCAGAGAGCTCAGTGATCTATCTATCCCCTTTCATAATTATCTCCTCACAATAACTCTTAAATACTTATTTAAAAAGGGTTTTGTCGTGCCCATCTTGAATACTGAAAATTATATCACTTGATGAGCCATCTTTATAAACATTTTCGTAATTTGACTTACGGTCTGCTTTGTAGTGTTCTGTATGTGAAATTAACCAAACATGGAGGCATTAGACTGAAGTGGCTCTAGTGCAGTGGTCGGCAAACTCAATAGTCAACAGAGCCAAATATCAACAGTACAACGATTGAAATTTCTTTTGAGAGCCAAATTTTTTAAACTTACACTATATAGGTAGGTACACTGTTATTAACGTAATTAGGGTACTCCTAAGGCTTAGGAAGAGCCACACTCAAGGGGCCAAAAAGCCGCATGCGGCTCGCAAGCCGCAGTTTGCCGACCACGGCTCTAGTGCTTTGGTGGCCTATGTAAGCAAACCAAAACTTAAGATTATGAATGCCACATTAAGAAATTGAAAACAAGGACAACCAATCACAAACAACCAACTAGGCTTCAAGCTATAGCCAAATAATTTCCTTTCTTTGATTTCACACCTTCTCCTTACAAGTATGTCCCCTGGCTCCTGATAGGGTGATCTTAACCCCCTACTTAGGTGAATAGGGGGTTAAGTTTCCCATATGTGAATAGAGGGTTCAGTTTTTCTTAAGTTTCCTTTTCAGGCCTGTGAGAAGTGATTAAAGAGGTGACTCAGCTGTGAATCCAGCAAGCAGAACCCATAAGCATGGTCAGACTGACCCACAAGGAGTCAAAACGTCATCTCATCGCCTGATGATTAAGGACAATAGCTGACGTCTGGGGACCTCCAGGACTGCACGTAGCTGCATTCCGTTCCCCAGCCCACTCCCCTTTATAATCCTGTCCCCTGCACCTTGCTGTAAGACTGGATTTGAATGCTTGTAAGCGCCCTGTCTTCTTGGTTGGCTAGCCTTCTCAATAAATGCCTTATGTGATTCAACCCTGCCTTCATTATTGGACACAGCAACAGGCAGCCCAAGCCCAACCAGGGGTTTCCTGGTAATATTATGGAAGCACTTTTTAACCCTGTCTGGTTTGGTGAAGCACTATTTGAATCAATTTTTGCTCAAATAAACTCTCAAAATTTTAATATGCCAGTTTATCTTTTAACATTTATCTTTCTCTGCATTTTATCTTTTACTTATATTTGTTTCAAACTAAGTTCATGTAAAACATAAGTATCTGAATTATAAACATTATCTTGCTAAATGTTTTGAATTTTAAATTAAATCCTCCCAAAGGTTAGTTTATCTACTTGCTTATTTTAAACATTTGAATGTCATTTTCACTCCATTTTTATCCGTTTGTTCCTAGACCAGTGTTTATATTCTGTTTAGTGTGTAATCACATTTATTAAATATATTTATATTTTCCTGTCCACAGTTTTTAAAATTATTTTTAAAAAGTCACTATTGTTTCGTCACAAATTCTTGAATTTAACTCTACTCACAAACAATTTTAGATTAAAAGTATCTATTGGAATACACTGAATGGTAAAGAAATTTAGAAATGTGATTTTATATTTCCTCACGTTATTATCTCAAATCAGATCTTATGTTTAATTGGATATCAGCTAAGTCTAAAGATGGAAGGACAAATCCAGATGTCAACACACAGGAAAAAGAAAAAAATCTTGTGTCTTTGAACAGCAGAATTGCCTTTCTCCTGCCTTCCCCACCTTACCCACATACCTTTAGAGTGTTAATACTTTGCTTCTGGGAGTACTGGACTAAAGCTTCAAGGGCAGACGTGAATAACAATAGACTATAGTACCTGAGCCTGAATTGATTTCTTAAGGGCAAAGAGCTGGTTGGCCAACATGTTTCATTTTGCAAAGTGAGGTATGGACCAAGCAGAAGGGCTCCAGAAAATAGATGAGGTTTTCGAGGCTGCAGGAGAGATTAGGGTGTGGACATAAAGATACTGCCAGCCAGAAAGAACATTTGGGAATAGATCAGAGATGTAATACAGAGATTTTCCTCAGGTTTATTTTGATGTATGTAATCTAAACTCTCTTCTCCATTTTCCATTAAATCTTCAGTAAGAACCTACATTATTCTGGGGAGCAGGCCTATTTTTTTATTATTATTTTTTTGTAATGTGACATCTTCCTAAAAAGGACGATTAAATAAGCGTGGGTAGTAGCTGCCCATGATTCTTCCCAAGGTTATACACCAGTGGTAAGCTGCATAGGAGATGGCACGCAGGAGGAGTGATACTCTGCAGGCTTTTCTGAAATACCAGCAGGGCTGGCATGCGCATTGATGGGCACCGGATGTCTTTTTGATCAGGTCCTCTGTCATATCCATTTTGCCTATTTAAAGAGATTTACAAGAGATTGATTAATCTCACTCTCCAATAACTCTACACTCTGTTGAATAATCACAGTGCTTCTTCCATTAAAAAAGTGCTTCATAAATATTAATCGCCATAAATTCCACTTTTTAAATAAAAGAGACAGCTGCTTCCCATTAATTATCCTATCAGAAAATTCATTGGACATTTTCTGAAGAGCTTGACAATGTAAAGGAAGAAAAATCATTTTCCCTCTCCCTGTCTGAGTTCTCAACTGAGAACCCTGTAATAAAAGATTAACCAGAGAAAAACAGTCTATTAACATGCATACTCATGTATACATTGGAGATACCCTAGGAAAAATGAGTTACTCTTCCAGGTGCCTTTAGAATTAAGGATTAAACACGATCTTAATAAGGAAGGGGGAGGTGAGATGTAGGCCTCTTAGGGAAGAGGACATTATTTTTAGGAAAGATGGAAAGATGAATGGGCCCTTAGAAGAATAAATGATAGCTTGTGACAAAGTTTGTCTGGGCATGGTGTCAACTTCTAACATCCTCTCCTGCGATGAGTCAACCCTCCCTGATTGATGAAACTCTGGGCAAAGTGATTTATGGCAAATGAGTTCCTTTTGGAGGATGTGTCCTTAGGCAGATAAGGGAAGTTAGGAGAAAACCTCTCCATACATTTGCTGTTTTTCAAGTGCCTACAGTTCAACACACCAAAGTGGCTTGGGGGTAGAATGTCTTAAACTCCTAGAGTCACATTTTGGAGTAATATTCTGCTCCCTGCAACTACAAATACAGCTGCTTCCTCTGGGGTTAGGAGCCCCCCAAAACTCCAAACCTTAGCTCTCAGTAGTGAGCTCCATTTGGCATATGGAATTGTGGATGAGTTATGGGTTCTAGTCCTGCTTTGGGCTTTTGCCAAGTTATGTGATCCTGGGGATGTCTGCTTACTTCTCCAAATATCAGTTTCCTCATCTGAGGGCAGAAAAAAAATCTTCCTGTACCAACCTTAGGTTCTTCAGCTGGGGCCCTGTAAATTAGAATGGCCAAAATCAGATTAAAAGGAGAAAAACAAATAGAAGTTTATTAATATGTACATTGCACACATACACATGGGAGCACTCAGCAACAACTAACCCAAAGTAGTGGCTCTTCTTAGAACTTAGATTTTAAATACCAACAAAGAAAGGGGTTTGGGGCTTCTGGGCAGAAGAGGCAAGTTTTGGGAAGATGACCAGGAAACATATGGTAAACAAGAGTTGTTCAATGAGGTTCGATGTGCAGTTTTAAATCTGTGCCTTTTCCATTTAGAAGAGTTGGTAAGAGTCCTCCTCTTCTCTATATGGAAGAGAGAGCTGTCTAAATGAAAATCATTTATAAATGTATATTTCCTTGTTTTCAGAGGTTTTCCTGAGCCTGCTGGTTCTCAATGGCCTTTATCTCACAATAAATAAGCCATATCCTAAAGAGGCATATTAGGTGGTGGTGGTGGTGGGGGCATCTTCTGGGGCCCTCTTCTGCTACAATTCTTGTGCAACAGAGACCTTCCTTTGTATCTGTTTTAGTTAGGAAACAGAATGTAGAAAGTTCACTCAGAGAAAGAAATAGTTTAGTGAGATACTAAGGTGTATGCTTAGGGAATTAGGAGATTCCACTATTCAATAGGAGAGAAAGAAAGGAAGTTCCCTGAGGAAAATTTGGGGGATTCCCTGGAGAAAGGAGACAGACAGATGCCAAAGGGTGTGGATGTTCTTGAGGGAATGGAAGACAGAAAAGAAGAAGACTATGGTGGTGAAACAAGTAAACGTCTGACAGTCTGGATCTAAAGCCCAGTGTTGCCCCTGGCTAGTTCTGTGATCTTGGGCAAGCCATTTTCCAGGCCTCAGTTTCTTTCTGTGTAAATTGGGATTAATAATAGTGTTCATCTAATAGAGTGAATTAAATTAGTTAAAAAGTACAGTCAATAATATTATAACTGTGTGGCATCAGGTAGGTACTAGACTTATCAAGGGGTTCACCTTGTAAGTTATATAAAGGTACTAGAGGCCTGGTGCACCAGTGAGGTCCCTCAGCCTGGCCTGTGGGATTGGACCGAAACGGGCCTGACATCCCCCCACAAGGGGTCCTGGATTGCGAGAGGGCGCAGGCCAGGCCGAGGGACCCCACCGGTGCATGATCAAGGCTGGGGAGGGACACGGGAGGTTGGCCAGCCAGGGAAGGACCACGGGAGGGCTCCAGAGTGTGTCTGGCCCATCTCACTCAGTCCCAATCGGCCAGACTCCAGCAGCAAGCTAACCTACCAGTCTGAGCGTCTGCCCCCTGGTGGTCAGTGCACATCATAGCGAGCGGTTGAGTGGCCTTAGCATATCATTAGCATATTACACTTTGATTGGTTGAATGGCCCACCAGACACTTAGCATATTAGGCTTTTATTATATAGGATATCCCAGTGGTCGGCAAACTGTGGCTCGTGAGCCACATGCGGCTCTTTGGCCCCTTGAGTGTGGCTCTTCCACAAAATACCAGGTGCGGGCGCGCATGTACAGTGTGATTGAAACTTCATGGCCCATGCGCAGAAGTCAGTATATTATGTTATATACTTGAAACTAATATAACATCGAATATCAACTGTAATAAAAAAATTAATCAGTACTATATAAACATCCCTTTACTATAAACCTTCCTCTTCTTGAGGTCAGAACTTTGATGAGGCCTGAGAAACAAAATTTTGAAGGCACATTTTAAACTTAATAGTTAAGAGGATATCAAATCATATCAGAAAAGCCAGCAGTCATATTCCACAAGGCCCAGGTTCACTCAGCAAAACACCTTATAGATCACAAACCAACTTATTGATTGAGAGTGCAGAATTAAAGAGAACTGAACGTCCAAAAGGGATAGTTTCAGAAAAGTAATCTGCTTAATGAATTGCTTTGTAGGTTTAGGGAATAAATCCTTCTTTCTCCAGAAACAGGACTGATCACCACAAATAGATCATTCTTCTCCCAGAACTATACTAGAAGCACAAAAATGGACAAGTCTTCTTGGACTCTCAAGACTCCAGGTTAGGGGAGTATAGGGTAGAAAAGAATTCACTGCAGTCAGGTAAAACCAATGTTTGAGTCAACTACTTACTAGCTTTGTAAATGGGCAAATGAATAACCATTCTGCCCCTCTTGTTTTTTTATACATCAAATGGAGAAGATATAGAAGCCACTTTATAAGGACTGAATGAATGAATAAATATAGTGCTTAGCACAGGGCACAGTACATCTATTCAAAAAAATGTTAGTTGCTGTCAACCCACTGCACTCTCATTATGACATATCCTTGGTCATAATACAGTTGATTGTATCACAACCCATATTATATTATTTAAACTTGGTTCTTCTTGGTGGAACTTTGAAGGCTCCCTAGGTCCTTGTTAGGCAGCATAAGTGGCATATTTTACAGACCATCTGTCAGGTAACTTCAAAGAAATGAACAATCGCATTCATTTCACTTTTTTTTTAATGAGCTTTATTCTATTTTAAATTTTAATCATACCATGTCATTTTTTTCAAAATGGCCTTCCCTTTATCATTCTCAAGTCTTTGGCTTTAGGAAGACAAAGCCATGATTTTCTTTTTGCCTCTTATCTCCGGCACTTAGCAGAGTGCCAGGCACATAGTAGATGCTCAATGTATTTTTTCAAATGAAAATATAGATGTATCATTCTTTCCTAATTATAAAAATAGCCACCCTGTCCTACAAACCTCATTTTTTTTTAATTTGGAAGTTATGTGTGTGTGTGTGTGTGTGTGTGTGTGTGTGTGTGTGTGTGTTTTCCTAGGAAGTCTATGCTTTAAATGAAACCTTAAGTGTTCTGTTTTTTTGTTTAAGTTGTTTTCTTTCTCATCCAACATCTCCATTTCATTAGAGTCCTGTTCTGATTGTTCCCTTTGTTTATCTACTATTAGGCCTGCTTAGATATGCTGCAACTTTTCTTCATCTGCTCATTGGGACTTTGGGGACTTTGGTGTGGCTAATATCTTAAGTGAGGATTCTCACAAGAGGTGAAAGGTCCTGTGTGCTGGCAGTATAACCAACAAGAAGGATGTCAGTCCTCCACTCTGCTCCCTTTTCTCCACTCTCCCACCTCAAGAATTGATCCCACAATTCAGTTCCCCCATT
The DNA here is from genome assembly GCF_000412655.1 of Myotis brandtii. NCBI lineage: Eukaryota > Metazoa > Chordata > Mammalia > Chiroptera > Vespertilionidae > Myotis > Myotis brandtii. The sequence continues at coordinate 6,950,028 of NW_005354385.1, read as the reverse complement.
TCCTGGATCATGATCAGTTAGCTTTCCCCCTGAAGGTCAAGGATCCCTAAGGCCAGCTCTCTCTAGGATCTTAACATGAAGTGTGCAATGCTGGTCTCAGAGCTCTCAGTGGACCCAGAGGGAGAAAGTCCTGTCGCACTCACTAGCTGGCAACTTCTGGACCCCACATGACAAGCCCTAGTATCTGCTAGACCAGTGGTCGGCAAACTGTGGCCCCTTGAGTGTGGCTCTTCCACAAAATACCATGTGCTGGCGCACACATACAGTGCGATTGAAACTTCGGGGCCACACTCAAAGGGCAAAAGAGCCGCATGGGGCTCGCGAGCCGCAGTTTGCCGACCACGGTGCTAGACTCAAGAGAATTGGATAAGATAGAATTATAGGTCAACTCAATTTCAGAGTGACATTTTCTGATCTCTTAGCCACAGTCTGAATGTTAAACATTATTTGCCATTTATTATTACTGCAAATTTGTACAAACATAATTATTCTCACTTATTTAATTATTTTGAAAACAATGGAAGAGAAAATTGGATAAGCTGGAATAAGAGTATAAAAAAGAAACCTTGCAAATTGTCTCTTTATTTTTCTCTCACTAGGTGGAAATTGTTGCATCCAGAAAAGCTAGCTTGAGAAGAGAGGCTTATCTTCAGAGTTTAAGTTAATACCTAGCACATGCATTTTCTCAATAAACATTTGTTAAATACATTAATAAATATATGGGTGAATGAATGAATGATGATGCAATTGAGACTTCAGAAGACTTGGGTCAGATTTATGCAGTGGACAGTGGTTTTCAAAATTTGGTTTAGCCTAAAAAACTTCCGTTTAAACAACACTTAATGGGGAAACTCAGTAAGTTAAAGAAAGAAAATAGTCTGGTTGAAATGAGCAGAGTATTCAGACCATACCTGTTTGGGTATCTCTGGCCACTGAGAGGGTTCCCCACAAACCATTTTATTATAGGGGTTACAACAATGCAGCAGAAAAATAAGGCTCCTGAATGATGAATATACTTATTTCAGCTGCATTTACTGTCAATATCAATCACACCAGCAGAACCACTGAATTCAAAGAACTGCATCAATTATTGAGAGGGATTAAGTAAATGATTGGGTCATTACTTTTATAGCCTAAGCTAGTCATTAAGATAAAATGATAAAAAGAGGATCTAATGTAAAGCTGGGCAACAATTTCAAAAGAAATTGAATCCATTATTATATGTTTAATACACAATTTTAAAAGAAGTTTAATCAATTATCAGAACTTAACTAACCAGAATCCTTGATAAACTGAATTTTCCCACATTCATTCATTAGGAAAGATGTAGATCTTAAGGAGATATGCTAAAATCAGTCAAAAGTATTTACACATTATGTCTGACTATCCAGCACAGTTCTTAGCATTACAAAGGATACAAAGATGCAGAAAACATGGTCCTTAGAATTAATCTGCTTATAATTTAGCTGGGCAGACAAAACTCACATGTATGAAATCATCTAGAAAGAATGAAGTGTTAAATTCTATGTAATTAATTTTTAAAATCTGGTAATTTAATTATTTTTAGGGCTATTTTGTGTAATACAAGCACCATTAAATAAATAAAATTTCAATATAAGTTCTTAAAATATACTCTGGAGTCAGTTAAGATTGATCTCAATACCTATGGTTTTACTTACGGTTTATTACTGTAAAGTAATGTAACCATAAAGTATAAGAGACCAATAACCTTGAGTCATTATTGAATCCACAAACATCAAAGTTCATATCAACCAAGAGTTTTGGGCAAAAGTGATACATTGAACCCAAATAATAGGAAACAGGCCCTCGCTGGGTGACTCAGTTGGAGCATCATCCCGTGCACTTAAAAGGTTGTGGGCTCAATTACCTGTTGGTATAAAAGGCAACCAATTGATGTTTCTCATATGGATGTTTCCCTCTCTCCCTTCCTCTCTTTCTAAAAATCTTTTTTTTTTTAATTGGTGAGGATTTAAAAAATACTAGAGGCCCTATGCATGAAATTCGTACAAGGGGCTCAGCCCTCGCACCCCAGCTTCATCTGGAAGATAGTCCAGACAGTCGTTCTGCTGTTCGGCCATCCGGTCTAATTAGCATATTACGCTTTTATTATTATAGATATCATAGGCACTACACCTGGAAGGTTTGACAATCAATTCTTACCAGCCCTTCAAAGAAAGAATAACTCCTACTGTAAACAAACTCGAATAAAAACAGGTGTTTCTCAACTCATTTTATGAGATTATAATGCCACCACAAGCAAAATATTCATGGACAATAAGATATTTTTTTTAGGAGAGCCTTAGTTGTGAACTGAGGTGCAAATATACCAAGTTAAATATTATTTAAGAAATCCTGCAAAATCATGATCAAGCAGAGATTATCTGAGGAATGTAAGATAGCTCATCCTTCGAAATTGTATCAATGGGTTCAAGGTAAAGATGATGGATTAAAAAAATGTATTTACTTTGTTATCTCCCAAAATCTCATTAAAATGATAGTAAAGAGATGTTTTTCTTTGTTTGCTTTCTTGTTGTTGTTTTTTTATGTATTTACCCAGACGAGAACAAAAAGAGAGATGCAACAACAAAATTATGGATATTGGGAAGCAGATGGGCAAGTGGTAATTAGCTTAGCATGCTAGAGAAAGTTGAGTTTTAGGGAAACAGGAGAAAGCTGAGAGGCAACAAGATTTATATCATAGAACTAGCAAAAGCCTAGAATTGCGGTCATCAGAAACCTCTGAAGGTAGGATAAAAGTAAAACTAAAAACCAAAAGATTATTTTTTTTAAATGTACAAATGAGTAGTTACAAAATAGACACAGGGATGTAAGTACAGCATGGGGAATACAGTCAGTGATATTGTGGTGACTCTATATGGTGCCAGGCGGGTGCTTGGGATAGCAGGGGGAGCACTTTGTAGGGTGTATGGCTGTCTGACCACTAAGCTGTACACCTGAAACTGGCACAAAACAGTACTAAATGTAAATGTAACTGGAAAGAAAAAAAAGGAATCCATTTAAGAATCCTCTCCAATCACACAACCAGATTACACACCTCCCAAACTGGGCTGGAGACTGAAAGCTTATTTCCCAGAGACAGGAAAGAAGAGGGTTTCTGGATGGAGGAACACCAGGCAGAGAAAAGTAAAGGAAAGAATGAGCTCAGGCCTTCAAATTCCCAGCTCAAGTTCTGCATAAATGACCCAAGAGTCTCTGTTTCATCAAAGAAACCTTTACCTCCTATAGCTGCAAAGCTAAAATGTCTGAAAACCAAATCCAGAATTTTACCCCTCAAGTGGCTGGATTACAATGCAAATAGAATCCCCCAACCTTACTGGGTGTCTTCTCTTTAAGTGAAGGCATTGATTGGGAAGGAATGGGAGCCTAATCACTAGAATCAGGACATTTTGGAAGATTCCAATGAAGCTAGAAAAATAGAACCCATAAATTCTGCCAGTATAAGCAGTCCTTCCCCTCCTGTCTGTGGAAGTTCACCCTGCTTTGCCTGAAAAACGTCGAATGGCCTCTCTTTGTAAGGCACTGCTCATTCTCCTCAGGACCTACCACTGCCACTCCCTTTGCTTCTAGACCTAAAACTAGACTTATGTCCCAACAAGCCCTAAAGGGTAGGATATAAATGTAACCCACCCCACCCCACCCCAAAAAAGAAAAATAAATATAACCCAAGAGTAGCTTCTCAAGGCACATGCCCCCGACCAGAATCGAACCTGGGACCCTTCAGTCCGCAGGCCGATGCTCTACCCACTGAGCCAAATTGGCTACGGCAAGAGTAGCTTCTCTACACAGCAATAGGAGTGCATGAATCATCCAGTTTATAAAGAGAGAAATCTGGGAAGTAGGATCAAATGTGTGGGAAAATGGTAGAGGGAATGTAAAGTTAGGTCACACGAAATTTATTCATATGGGCCCCTTAAGCAGAGATTCTGGACTCAATGATTTAGTTTGGGGAGTTAGAAAGAGCTCTGATAGTTTCTTTGGTTGACTGAAACATGGACCAAACATGTACTTTGGAGATTAAGAATCACTTAAGGAAATGTGTGTTGGTTGCAAATTGACAAAGGGTGGACATGATGTCAGTTTAATGTGCCACCTTATCCAGGCTATATTATACCCAGTTATTTAATCAAACACTAATCTAGGTATTGCTGTAGAGGTATTTTGTAGATGTGGTTAATATCTACAATTAGTTGACTTTAAGTAAAGAAGAGCATACGATAATCTGGGTGGCCCTGATCCGATCAGTCAAAAGGCCTTAAGAGTAATCAGAGGCTTCCCTGAGAAAAAATAAATTCCATTTATGGACTACAGTATCAGCTCCTGCCCAAGAGTTTACAGCCTGCCCTTCCTGAGAGCCTGCCCTATAGATTTGAACCTGCCTGGTCAGCCTCCACAGTAGTATAAGTCAATTACTTACAATAAATATCCATATCGCTCTCTGGATCCCTCTCCCCCTCCCTCTCTCTCTCCATATATATATGCAAGGTATCTCTACATCTATCTATCTGTCTATATCTCTCTATCTATCCATCCATCTCCTACTGGTTCTATTTTTATCTTCCACTGGCTCTGTTTCTCACTGGAATCCTGATAGTGTCTTTTAAAGAGATGTTTGCAGTCTTTGGAATCAGTTTTCAGCAGGTGATCTAAGAGAAATATTCGTTCTTTGATTGCTACAAGGTCGCTTCATATGCTTGTGTATAAAGAAGGTAACCATTTTTTAAAATGCAGAGCAACTATTTCAAACAAAGCTGGGTTACCAGGAGAGGACATGGGCTATTACATTATATTGTTTCAGCTTTTTTTATTACTGGGAAGGCAAGAAAACACTTGAATTTATTGGCAAAGTCCTTTTAAAACAGTTTGAAAATATTTCTCAATTCCTTGAAGAAAAAGACTTCCTTTATAGATATCTTTTTAATTTCAAAAATACCATAAAACCTCATGCCTACAGTGACTGAAAAGTCTACTGTACTTTAAAAGAATTATAAGTAATATAAAAGTATGAGAGATTCCTGCTTGCTTCAACACAGTCTCCCACTGATAACCCATTTTGTATGAATTCTTTAACAATTTTTAATATGCTTATCACACACCCCATTTTAAAATAAAATATATTTAAATAACTAAACTACCAACACCTAACAGCATTATCATTAATAACTTCTTGAGTATTGTCTGACTTCATCTCTGAAAGTTAGACTGTTATCCATTGTAAGGATATCCTATAAATTAACCTTTTCCACGTTGATAGATCCAACCTCTTTCATTCCTCTTTATATCACTGATCCAAAGCACAATTCCCATGACATAGTAGGCCCACAATAAATACCTTTTTACTAAATGAAGAGCAATGAATATGTGTCTTTTCGCACAGCAGTGATTTTGTGCAGGACAGTATAAAACTGAACAAACAGGTCTCATCTACAACTGTCCAGTGATGCTGAATAGCAACTCTGACTTAGCTCCTCCCCATGACCCCCAACCTCACAAAAACATTACAGAAATCAACTGCCTCAAAGGGATGTAACATGTTGTTGTTTTTTTCATTATTATTGACACATAACTTCCCCTCAAACACAAAACCATAGGAATAATTTAATGGGTTAAGAAAACAAGAATTGCATGGCAGACTATGAAGTGACAAATGGTAGGGGACAGTTTATATAAATTTATATTGCCCTTATTGAATAAGATTAATATCCCTTATATCTAATACAAAAAGCAAATAAGAAAAAGTTATGTGTCTCTTAAAAAAAGGAAATGCTGCCTGGCTGGCATGGCTCAGTGGTTGAGCATCGACCTATGAACCAGGAGGTCACGGTTTGATTCCCGATTAAGGCACATGCCTGGGTTTCGGGCTCCATCCCCAGTGTGGGGCGTGCAAGAGGCAGCCAATCAATGATTCTCATCGCTTTTTCTATCCCTCTCTCCCTCTCCTTTCCTCTCTCTGAAATACTGCCACTGGGGTGTTTTATTGATTTAGCTTGTGTTTCTTCATTCCCCTGGGCTATGAGCTCTGCAACAGGGCTGCTAACCACTGGGTCCCTGGAAGAGACTTAAAACCCATCTATGTCTGGTTTCACCCCCAAGAGATTCTGATTTCCTTGACCTGGGGCATGCCCCAAGCACTGAGCATTTCTGAAGGTCCCCAGATGACTCCAGTGTACAGCCAAGGTGGAGAAGTGCTCCTGTGAAGAAGAGCTGAGGGGGTGCCTGCCATATCGCTGGTAAAGAAAAGGGAGGGGTGGATGGAGTTTCAGAGAGGACAAAGGGAGCATGAAGGAGAAGAAAACTAAATCTGCATCACATGTGAGAAGCAGGTTGAAACAAACAGGGACACTCACAATACAGCTTAAACCTGGCCTGTGGGATTTAAGTGACTATAATCCAATATGGGGGCACACCCTCAAGACCTTATTTAAGCCTAATTACCTCCCAAAGACCCTACTTTCTAATACCAATATGTTGGGAATTAGGGCATATAAATTTTGGGGACAAAAACATGCAGTCCATATTGGTCATAACCTCAGAATTTTAGATGTTGGCATTTTGGCAGTCCTAGAGTTACGGCATTCAGATCTTCCTTCAAAATAGAACCTGCTGTAAGAGTTCTAGTTAGTTTATTTGCACCAGTTAACGTTGAGATCCACAGCAGTGGCTATGCTGAGACTACCGTCTTCCTGTGCTGCTCCTGGCAAGTGACACCGTGAGGTACAAAAGCCAGGCCATCGCTGCCCACGCAGGACTATTCTAATGGGCAGTCTTTGTTCCGGGAGTCCCCAGGACTTTGTCAGAGCTGTGCTACAGTCTGAGGTTTTTCTGACCTAATCCTCCTTCCTTTCCCCTTTTTCACAGGGCTCAGTGTCACTCTCTCCACTTACTCCTGCTCCTTCACCCTTTAATCTTTCACACACATTTCCCCCAATAAATTTCTTGCCCTAATTCCTCCTGGTCATCTGCTTCTCAGAGGACCCAATCTGACACAGGATGAGACCTCAAAAGTCATCTAGGCTTATATATACTAGTATTCTTCTTAGCTCAGAAACCTGAGGTTCAAATGATTTGCTGCATTTCACAAGGTCCAATGTGGCTGACCAGGATTATAGGTTTCACAATCTTCAATCAACTGCTTTAATGCTTTTTCTACCAAAATAGGAAAGAGTCAAAACACAGGTGATTTCATTGGAAAATAAAACACTAAAAGTAATAAAAACAAAAGTACGATAATTTATACTGGGTAAGAACATTGAAAGCACTCAAGGGACTCTCTAATGAGGAATACTCACAAAATATAACAGGCAGAACAAACACAGCAGCAGGAGCAAGAAAGAAAAGGAAAACATTAGGAACAACCAAAATATCAGGCACAGTTTCGGGTCCTCTCTGTCACAGACATACTCACATTCAGAATGTGTGTGAGATATCTCAGTCTCAGGGAAGCCAACTACAGTGGGTTATAGCATCCCCCCCCCCCAACCCCCCCAAATTCATGTCCACCCAGAACCTCAGAATATAACCTAACTTGGAAGTATAGTCTTGGCAGATGTAATTAAGGTAAAGATTGAGATGAGCTCATACTGGATTAGGGTGGACCCTCTATCCCAGCCGTGGGCAAACTACGGCCTGCGGGCCGGATCCGGCCCGTTTGAAATGAATAAAACTAAAAAAAAAAAAGACCGTACCCTTTTATGTAATGATGTTTACTTTGAATTTATATTAGTTCACACAAACACTCCATCCATGCTTTTGTTCCGGCCCTCCGGTCCAGTTTAAGAACCCATTGTGGCTCTCGAGTCAAAAAGTTTGCCCACCCCTGCAGTCTATCCACTGAAAATGCCCTTTTAACAGACAGAGAGGAGGAAGAGATTGAAGTGATGCATCTACAAGCCAAGGAATACAAGAAACTACCAGAAGCTGGAGGGGGAAAGGAAGGGTTCTCCCCAGGAGCCTTCGGAGGCAGTGTGGCCCTGCCAGGACTTTCTGGACTTCTGGCCTCCACAACTGTGAGAGGTAGATTCCTGCTGTTGTAAACCATCACATTTGTGGTAATCTATTACAGCAGCCCGGGGACGCTAATATACTACTTACTGAAGTCTTTTACACCGATCAAGAGCAAAAACCGAGCTATGTGACCAAATACAACAATCAGTGTAGAAAAGAAAAAAGAAGAAAACAACACACACACACACACACACACACACACACACACACACACACGCACACACACAACACAACGGAAAATAGAAACAAAAAAATCAGTGTATTCATTTTACTTTATTATTTTTTTCTCAGTGTATACATTTTTTGTGACCAATGTAGAGAAGCTAATACAGGATAGTCCCAGGGAACTTTTAGACTATAAAGAGTACTTTGCACTATAAATCACTAGTTAGCGTATTCCATTCCCATGCTGGCTAAGGGTCACTACCATGGCTCCAGGAGTCCTGAGAGAGAAGCACAGAGCTACCACAGAACAGCACATGTTAAACTGTCCTTAGCCAATTACATAGCCAGAGATTTAGTCTTGCCTAGGTTCCTGGTGAGAATGTAAAAAGAATTAATCTAACCTCAATCTGAGCTGACACCCAGAGAGGCATAATGGTCATGGAATAGACTTTCTTCTCATCCTTAATTTCATCTATAGCATGAGAAGGGTGGATTAAATCACTTTTCAGTGCTAGCATCCTCATTAAGGATCTGTAGACAGGTGTGTATGGATCAAGCAGAGCTTGTCATTTGGGGAAGGGTGGTTTAACAGTTACATAGGTCCCAGGAAGAGGAGAGGAACTGTATCTTTTGACAATTTTTCAGTTAATTTGTGTACAAGACCACTGTCAGGCTTGGTGACTCATGTTCAGTTTATTATAGTGAAAGAATACAGACTGCAATCCATAAAGGGAAAAGGCACAAGGGGTGAAGTCCAGGAGAAACCAGGCATGAGCTTTCAGATGTCCCCACAGTGGAGTCACATGGGGACATGCTTAATTCTCTCAACAACACATGTAACCATACATGTGATATGTTGCCAACCAGGGAAGCTTACTTGAGCCTTGGTGTCCAGGGTTTTTACTAGGGTTCACTTATGTATGCATGCAGTGCCTAGATGACTGACCTCAACTACTCAGATTCTAGCCCTTCCCACTCAAGAAGGAAAAAACAGGCATTCACCACAAATCACATCATTAGAGTGAATTTATCTTGTCAAACTGGTGCATACATACAAAAACACTAATCAGGGCGGATAGGAAGGGCTTTGTATTTCAGCCTTTGTTTCTGAGATTTCACAGCATTCATATAATAAAGTAGCCCAATGTATTTCTTGTACCTGCACCAAAAGTCTTGATATATTTTAATATTTTTTATAAATTACTGGTATCTTGTAATAGTAGAGAGAAAAAATCTAGATTATGCTATGTTTTCAAAGTTAAGATCTTAAATATGGTTGGGCACTAGAAGTGTTTTTTGATTTATAGATCTGAGATTCAGTCATGTCACCTCTTTAGCCCCCTAAAAGTATTCTATCAAGAAAGAAAACATTTTTAAGAAAACTTTTTAAAGAAAACTTTTGAGATTCACTTTTGAGATTCTTTAATGTATAACACTTTATTCTATCAATTTTATAAAATGTTTCTTATTGGTTACCTACATGATACTTACAACTTTCTCATTTTGTTTCTCCAAATCTTAATACAATTAAAATTTGCTCAATTTGAAAGTACAATTTTATGTAAAAACTGATATAGAAAAAATGTCAAGTACTCTATATTTTACATCAATAGGAACTTGTAACATCCAACAGTCCAAGCATTAGTTGTATTTAATGCAAAATGGAAAATTATACTCTCATTACTCTTTTAGATTCAGCATGCTGACTTTTACCTTAAGCAGATTTGTACAGCACTAGGAATTCTAAATTGCCTAGAAGTAGTAATTACTTTCTCAGTATCTAGCTAAAATACAGATATATAAAGTCTTATTTTTTTGACATATAAGTTATACTGACAGAATTTAAAATGGTAGTTTAAAACACAGTGGAGCTAAACTTTCAGTAGCTAAGCCAGCATTTACAAAAGTTTTTTGGGATCAGGATTTTGGTTTTAATTTTGAACTGCTCTTAGGAATCAATATTTTCCCTACATATTACATTTAACTGAATATCCAAGCTCCATTCTGTAGGTAATCCAAAGCCACTGAGGGCTGATCTTGTAATTGCCTCTAAAGAGAAGGAAAGTAATTCAGCCCATTAGTTCCCTGTAAGCAATTGTAAAACAATGTTGATTTCTGGGAAAAGAGGGAGGAACAGGGAGTCCAGTGCTGGAGGAGGTGGCAAGGAAACAGTTACCAAGTTTCATGGGAAAGAACAGGCTGCTAGCAGTAGCACATACACATGGTTCCTTGCCAGAACTCCCCCCTGCACAAGATTAATTATATCTCTGAAACATTCTACCTTTGCAAACTGCAGCATTCATTATTTATGGTTTTATAAACCTTTATCAAGCTATCTAGATTTTTAGCCCACACTATCTATAGGTAGAAACTCCATAAATCTGCAATGGACTGAGGAATTTCTTCTAAAACTACTACTTGCAAGCTCTAGGTCTATATTTTCAGCATGGATTTGAAACATTCCTGATGCTTTCTTGAGTAGCAGAGGCCAGAACTTTAGTTCAAAGAATGTACTTCAATTTGTTTTTAATACTTTTCCTGCTGGTTCCTTACATATACATTTGCCCGCCCCCCACCCCCCATAATGTTACCAGTTATCCACTGTCAAACATTTGTCATTTTTCTGCTTACTTATATATGTTCTGGGATATTCTTGTGGAGTTTTCCAAATTCCAATATCCAGGAGAGCTTAGTGTCATCTGTAAATTTGGACATTTTCTTGTGCACAATTTTTTAAGGTTATAAGTAAAAATATTCTAAGCACTGGTTTTTCCTAGATACTTCTTTATTCAAAGAAGTGACCTGTATTTTTGTATAATTTAGGTCTGTATTCCAGTGCCTCAATATTTAATATTACTTTCTTGTGGAGGCTGGTTCCAATGTATTAATTTATGAAAATCTGAATAAATTACAGTCTGATTGCCCTTTAATTATACCACATATCTGCTGTCTGGTAGCACTGCAAATGGTCAGATGTAAAGGAAATCCAGGGATACATTGTATTTTTTAAATTATACTTATGACCAATTCCTATTACCTTTTTTATTTTTGAAAGAAAAATCTAGTATTGTATGAAAGATATTTGTACTAGCGCAGAAAACACTTGCTTATGTGTTTGTAGTGTTACTTATTGCCTATTTATGTACTTATAAGATACACAAGATCTAAAGTCATTTCTTCCAAAGTTATTTTTTCATTTTTTTCTTATACCACTTTGTAACTCTATACACAGATATTGAGCACTTGCTGTGTAGTATAAGCTTCAGCCTAGGTATTGGATACATTTTAAAAAGTGTCTAAAAGACTCTTTAGGAAGATGGGTCATTATGAAATAAGGCTAGATAGCATATGCTATTTTCTACAAATTAGTAAGAGAAATAAGTCAGAAATAACAGTGGAATAAACTTTTTTCAAGAAGTTTGTGGACAGGTAGAGGTGGAATGTTGATAAACGATGACTTCTTGGTTCTTGGTTTTAAACATCAAAATTTAACTTTAGCTAGCTAAAAAGAAAATATTTTTATTATAAGGCTAGGCCGCAGTGATGGCGAACCTATGACACGCGTGTCAGAGGTGACACGCGAACTCATTTTTTTGGCTGATTTTTCTTTGTTAAATGGCATTTAAATATATAAAATAAATATCAAAAATATAAATCTTTGTTTTACTATGGTTGCAAATAGCAAAAAATTTCTATATGTGACACGACACCAGAGTTAAGTTACGGTTTTCAAAATGCTGACACGCCGAGCTCAAAAGGTTCGCCATCACTGGGCTAGGGAGTAGCTCACAGGATTGAAGGAAAGGCCAGAAAACCAGGATCATAAAATGACAAGAAAGTTTTGTAGCAGAGATTATAGCTAAGGTTTGCTTCAAAACAGTCTAGTTAGTATTGTATCAATCACTGCAGAACAGAACTAGAAACCACTGCCATGGCCACAGAATGGCACAACTATGAATGAATTCTAAGCTTTCTGTCAGTGACTGCCATTTCTTCACAACTCAAAACTTGGGCTGAAATGTACAATTTGTAGCACCCACCAAGGTTACATACTAACAAATAGTTTGGCAGAAAGGAAATATCTAACCTCTTAGCCCTATCGCTATGTAGAACCTTGCTTCCCACAAACACATAACAAGTCTCCCAAAGTAAGAACAGACTTTGGGGTTGAGCAGTCAAAAACTGGTAACACACCCCCTGGCCGGCGTGGCTTAGTGGTTGAGTGTTGACCTATGAACCAGGAGGTCACAGTTCGATTCCTGGTCGGGGTACATTCCTGGGTTGTGGGCTCAATCCCCAATGTGGGGAGTGCAGGAGGCAGCTGATTAATGATTCTCTCTCATCAATGATGTTTCTTTCTCTCTCTCCCTTCCTCTCTGAAATCAATAAAAATATATTAAGACGACAACTGGTAACATACCTACTAGAGTCCGCTCCTTTGCTTGTCCTGCATACACCTACCCACTATTTCCCATGATTACACTTCAAAAATCATCCCATTTAACGTAGCACAACCATTTCTCGTTCAGTTGAGAATGCAGACCCTTCCTCACATAGGAAGACAATCAGCAGTCTGACAGGTAACTATATTCAGTTCCATGTCCAGGATCTCAGGGAAATGTTGATTCCTCCCAAGTTATACAGGAATCCCATCACAATATCCTGCAATCTAAATACTACATTGTAGTTAGCTAATGTCAAAAATCCTAGGTATTGGATACATTTAAAAAAGTGTCTAAAAGACTCTTTAGGAAGATGGGTCATTATGAAATAAGGCTAGATAGCATATGCTATTTTCTACAAATTAGTAAAAGAAATAAGTCAGAATTAACAGTTTTCCTGACAGAAACAGGAAAAAAGAAAGGAATTAGTTAAAATACACAGATGCCATAGAAAAGAAATATGGGTAGAGGCTATAGCTCAGTTTTTGAAACTAGTCATGAGACACGAGCTAGTATTTGACTTTTGTCCTATATCTATTTCATGTCCCCTTGACTTTCTTAACAGGTACAGGTTTTTAAATCTGGTGAGGTAACCAAAATCTTATTCCTGAGGGATTTGAGCCCCCCCACCCCCACCCCCCCACCTGTGTAGGTTATAATATTCGACTAACTGAAAATGAGTCTAACAAGGAAGCAACACAGGGCTTTGGGGTTTTTGTCCAAACTCCTGGCTCCCACTGTATAGCAGTGATTTCCCCTCAGTGGATTATCAATCACTCCAGTCAGTACTTTAACACCGATTTGGCCTGTGTACCCAGTGCTCTAATGGACTTGAAATGGTCAAATGTGGCCTCAGCTTTCAATTCAACAGCATTTTTGTATATGAACTTTGTGGACACATTTCTCCCTTGAGTATGCAAACAGGCCCTTGCCAGACAGGCCCATAGGGGACTGGCACAGAGACAAGTCCTCTTAAGCTAATAATTCTTTCCTTTTGAGAAACAGCTTTCTACTTGACCTTTTAGAGAATGAACACCTGGGCTTCAGGTAACCTTGTGACCCCAGCTGTCCATTCTGAACAGGATGCTATCTGACTCATCCAGTCCTAGATCAGGGCTTCTCAGCCTTGGCACTATTAGCATTTTGGCTGTTATTCTTTCTGTTGGGGAGCTATCCTTGGCATTGTACATGTTTAGCTGCATCCTTGGCCTCCCAATTGTGACAATATGGTATAAAATAAGGGTTATGCATATTCATGGGAGTGAATTAGCAGTTGGCAGAATTGTTAGGAGCTTGGAAAATGATTGGTGTCAATAAAAAAGGTTAGGAAGGGGTAGTCTTCCCATTTTACAGATAAGGAAACTGAGAAGCATTATTAAGTAATAGCACTGTATTTAAAACTCATTGATCTAAAGACTCATTATATAGTAGTCTCCCCTTATCCTTAGGGAATTCATTCCAAGACTCCCACTGGATGCATGAAGTCAAGATAGCACCAAACCCTAGATATATTATGTATTTTTACACAAACCTTGACCAACTTTAATTTATAAATTAGGCGCAGTAAAAGATTAATAATTAATGGAATAGTATAATTACAACAATACACTGTAATCAGAGCTATGTGAATGTGGTCACTTGTTTCAGGGGATCCCTCGCAGAAGTCTGAATAAACTTGTTTTCTGGAGCAAGTTGCTCTTAATTATAACACATTTTCTGTTCATGTCTTCCACCCACAAATTTAATGCCTTTCCATCTTAACCAAGCACTTATCACATACTGTGGCCATAACTTTAGCAACCTCAGCGTAAGATTTTTTTCTGTTATCAAGATCTTTCACCTTTTTACTTAAAGCACTTTATAGTTTCTCCTTGGCACATCCAAATTGCCAGCATCAATAATACTGCACTTAGGGGCCATTATTGAGTTAAAATAAAGATTACATGAACAGAGACTGTGACAGTTGATCTGGTAACTGAGATGGCCACTAAATGATTAAGGGGTGAATAACATACAAAAGGATGATTCATGACCAGGTAAAATGGCATGAGATTTCATCATGCTACTCAGAATGGCATGTAATTTTAAACTTATGAATCTTTTATGAATGTTTATTTCTGGAATTTTCCATTAACATTTTGGGACTGCGGTTGATTGAGGGCAACTGAAACTGCAGAAACTGCAGAAGGAAAAAACCACGGATAAGGGCGAGGCAGGGAACACACTACCTTATCTTGATAAGTAATATTCTGGTAACACTTAAAGCAGAATTGAACTTGGGAATATAATCAATTCCTGATGAAACAGCAAGTAGATTAATAGCTAGTTTTACCCAAAAACCCTTTTGTGGCCACAGGTACACTTATATCCAATGCATCCTTCACAAGTCACTGAATGGAATGTTGTAAGCTACACAAAAAGAGATAAGATGATCTGAGTATCATAATAGATGGATTCCGCTGCCAGATAAAATCACTTGACTCCTTTTATTGAAAATGACAAAACCCAGTATTAAGAGCAGAGGCCAAAGGAGGAATTTAATGATTCATGTTACCAATTTAAAGAATGGCAGGGTCACCACTGGGCTTCAGGGAGTACAGGACAGTCATTAGCAGCATACATGTTAGCCTTATTCCTTCCCACTGCAGGTGGCTGAACCCTGGCTGCCAACATCACCTTCCCAGCTTCATCAGACCTTAAATTCAAGTTGAAAAATCCTGGGAAAAGACTGGCCTGATTTGAGTCACATTTCTATTCCTGTTGCAATCACTATGGCCAGGAGAGATGAGAAACTAGGATTAGCCCAGTTTTGGCTAGGTACCTATCTCCTTTGGTTAGTTACTTACCTTCCAATCAGCTGTGGAAATAGGATGGCTTATATCTGGACCCTAGTTAAACTAGAGAGAGGAGAATAATTTCTCAAGAAAGAAGAGTGCTAATCCAGAAGAAATAGGGTTCCAGAAAAAATATTATCTCTATGTATCTAGATCTTATAGGTATCTACATAGAGAAGGTGTACTGTAATATTTTTCTTAGTCATAAGACAAAGAATCTGGAAGAAGCTACCCAAGTTGGGGGTGGGTGAGTGATCAGAAGAGGTGGAGAGAAGAAAAACTAATTTTGTTACTTGCACATTCCTTTGCAATAGAAGAGCCTTTTAGAACCAAGGTTGGGAAGGGCAGGGAGAGAAAGACAGGGAGTGAGAATAGATCCACTGCAACATCCACTCTGGAAGGAATCGAATCCTTAAGCCATGGATTTGTATATACTTATGCATATATGTATGTCTATATGTACATATACAAATACACCCAAATTAATCTAAACACTTTAGATCATTTAGATTAGAGCATCATTTGTCTTTTTCAACTAAAGATTTTTGAGTAGTAAAAAGTTAAGACTTTTAGAAACATCATTAAATCATTTATTCAGTAACAACACTCAGCAGATAACAGAAACAAGACCACACATATTCATTTCACATTTAGCCTGAATAACCAGTTTTACTTACTCTACAATGCTTTCCTAAATATGTTTTTCTATGGGTAGGGAAAACAGCATTTTAAATAGTTCATCTTTTAAAAATGGAAATGACTTTCTAAACAGATATTTAGAAAGGAAGTGGGAACAATTAAGACTTAATTACTATACAAACAAAAACAATTATAGAACATTTAAATAGGAAAATTATAAAACTATATATAGAAAATTATACTTACATATACACTGTATCAAAATACCTTTTCTATTTTGGTGACTAAATTTTTTTGAGATAAAAAACCAACTAGTTCAAGAATTTCTAATATAAAAATGCTAGGTTAATATTTATTATTTTTTTAAAGTTTTTATTGGGTACAATGATATAAAATGTATCATTTAAAGTTCTGCTAGTTGTTAGTGCTTGCTAGCAGGGTTAATATTTATTAAAAACAAAATAAATCAGTTCTGTTCAAGTAACCATATATACACCAGGATAAATATTTGAAATTGTGGAAACAAAGTGAATAGCTTCAAATTTCTCACTATTTAATGGCTTATATAAGTTACCTTTTTTCAGACTTTTTTTGTTAAAAATAAGTTTACTTAATTTTAAACTAAGGTCAATATCCTTTTTTTTTTTTTGCTTAAAGACAAAATACTTTATGCCTGGTGTGGCTCAGTGGTTGAGTACAGACCCATGCACCAAGAGGTGACAGGTTTGATTCCTGGTCAGGGCACATGCCCAGGTTTGCTGGCTCAATCTGCATTAGGGGGCATGCAGGAAGTAAGCTCTTCAATTTTGATGTTTCTGTCTCATTGATGCTTCTATCTCTCCCTCTCCCTTCCACTCTCTCTAATATCAATTTTAAAAAAAAAGAAGCCATTTTTAAAAATGGTAGGTATTAGGTTTGCGCCAGCTAAAGAATAACATTTATATTTGTCTAGATGTAACAATTTTTAAAACATACAAATTTAATGTGGTAGGAAATATGTAAATAAAAACACACAAGAAACTATGCACCATTAAAATATATAAATGCACCTTCTATTGATTATATGAATATAAAAAACCTAAATATTTAGATTTAAAAGTAGCTTCTATAAAATGTCAAAGTAGTGGGCATTGTTTGCTTTCCTGACATAATGAATAAAGATATATCTATCTCAAACAGTATTATCAGCATTCCTTAGGAAAAATGTAGTATACACATGGGAAGGTATATGCTGTATTCAAGTTTTCCAGTTTGATTTCCATTAAAATGCTTTCTACAGCTTAGAAAAATAACACACACAAAAGAGATAAGGTAAACATCTTACAATTTTAAGAAACTACTTGAAACTTAATATTCAGATAACCCAGTGCCTAGGTTGAAGAATGATGCTTAAGAAGGTCCTCCATAATGATGATATGGCAGACATCGGAATCACATAACGAACAGCAGGTTTCTTGGTCTTCTGAGTAGGCAATGATCTTCTTCCCTGGTACTACAAAGCAATCATGACTAAGCTTTGCCAAGAATACTGTTTCAGTGCAGGTTTACATGAGGCACCATGCAATAGTAAGAGCAGCTACAATGCCGTTCAAAATTGCCATGCTATAGCCCATGTGGAAAGAATGTCCAGTAAGTTTCCTGAGGGGGAAAAAGTGAAAAAGGAAAATGTAATTTGGTTTAAGAGAAACACCATCAGTTTTACAAAAATGCTTACAAACTGGAAATGTGTTGCACATTATTTCACAAATTAAAAAAGAATTCTAGACATCTGCAGGATTAGTGATAGATCTTAAAGTTTCTGTTACAAACTGTCCTGGTCCTCAAATTTTTCTATTTCATTACTTAGAGCAAAATGCTCAGTTTGATACCTATATGTAATTCTTTACTGAACTTCATAGTTACTGTGTGTACCAGAACCTAATTCTAAGGTATAACTTTTCTTACATTACAAACGTTTCCTTCATTAATTAGCATTGTGTTTCCCTGCTCTCTTGTTCTTACTCAGAATTTAAAATACATATTATTTCATTTGTCCCATTTTGAGATTGTGAAAGAACAATTTCTTTGAGCACTAAAAACAGCATTTGTCTATGCGTGAGTCATAAATCGGATTATGTCTTTTATAGACATTTCAGTTCTCAACCTAATAAGTTACTTAATTGAAGTGGTTTACAGTGAGTTCCTAGCTATCAGCAAAGACATATCTCTTGTTTTATGATTACTACTAGAGGTCTGGTGCACGAAATTCGTGCACAGGGAGTGTGTGGGGGGGGGTCCCCTCAGCCCGGCCTGCGCCCTCTTGCAGTCTGGGACACCCTCTAGCAATCC
>NW_005354385.1:6925911-6930622 GCF_000412655.1 Myotis brandtii | reverse complement strand
CTGAGGCTCGGCTCCAGCAAGCAGGTATCTGGGCTTTGTTTAGCTTCTATAATTGAAACACTGTTGCAACTCCAGCTCTGAGGCCCGGCTGGCTGAAAGCAGGTTTCTGGGGATTGTTTAGCTTCTATAACTGCAACATAGTTCCTTAGAGTGTAGCTCAGAGCTGGGCGGCGGCAGGCGGGGAACCTTGGCTTCCTCCATCACTGGAGCAAGCAAGCCTCCTGTTCGCTTCAGCTGCCTGGCTGCCGGCCGCCATCTTGGTTGGCAGTTAATTTGCATATCGCCCTGATTAGCCAATGGGAAGCGTGTCGGAGGTATGGTTAATTACCATGTTTGTCTATTATTAGATAGGATGACTGCCAACTATTCTATGTGCACAGATTTCCCCTGACATTTGTTTCCTTTATCTCGCAGAAATTTTACTTAGTTTACTACATTTTCTTTCTTAACATTCCTACCACTAATTGTACTGCATTATACTCACTGCTTATCCTAATAAGGATCAGGCATACTATAAAGAAAAGGTAGTGTCCGACTGGTATCAGAGGCAGAACAGAATCTTCTCACATAGGGAAGTGCACTGGCAGTACTAAGAGCTAAAAGGCATTAGTAAGAAGGGCCCTGGCCTGACAGTGCTGTCATGTTCATGTCCTCTCCTCATTTCCTAAGGATAGGTCAAAGCCAGGGAGGTACTCAGCTCTGAATTCACACTTGAAGTGCACTTCACTATAATGATTCCAGTCCCACAAAATTTGTGGCAGAGAATCAAGAAGATACACTCTTCAAAGAACAACCTCTGGCTTTCACCTGAGACCACAGAAAACCCTGATGCTTTCTGATGGTTCCCTGTTCTGGTTTATAGGAGTTAATATTTACCCTCTCCACCCAACCTTACTCACCACCTAGGGTCTAGTTTAATGTGCTTCTCCTGCCATTAAGGGTTAATTTACCTAGGGGTACTACCTACTATATGGCAAAAAAGGTGTACTAAATGCTTTGCTCCTTAAAGAAAGAAATTCCTCAAACATGTATTGATTAGTGAACAGAAACCTAATAATGAAATTGAACTATCACATTATCATTCATTGTAAAAACAAACAAAAACCATTAATGACCTGAGAACATTTAAATTCATACTAACAAAATAAAGTTAATTATGGAACAGAATTTTAGGAGTTACTTGTTCTCTTTTACTAGTTTGTGATCCTGTACTCCCATAAAAATAGGAAAACCTCTAAAGTACAGTGTACTAAACTTTAGGAAATTATAATAACTACAATGTTAATATATTTGAATTTCACTGATATGTACATGCTCAATTGCTCAGTGACCCTTACAAAACAAGTAAAGCAAGGAAATTCAATGGCCATGAAGTCATGCTCCAGAACAGTGGCTCATAGAGTTTCTACCATCTCAAGTGCACCATATTCCTTCCCACTGGGAGGATAGTGATTGTTACACATATACTGCTTAGGCAAGGGACTTAAAAACTTTGTGGAGAAAGATATAGACAACCCCTGGCAGGTTTTCTCTCCTATGACTCTTATCTGTGATCTTTGAAGTTCTGTTAAAAAACTAAAGATATCTTGGTCCCCTTTGTCAAAACCCTTCATTTACCTCCAGTAGAGGTGATGTTTTGAACTGAAAAATGATGACTAAGCTATGGTGCCTATTTTACTCAATCTCTTCCTGTATTTATGCATTTTACTTTTAAAATTAAAGTATACACAGTGAAGTTCAAATGCCTATCATGTATACAGCCCAATTAACCTTATGACACACCCTCACGTACTTACCATCCAGACCAAATATAGAACATTTCCAGCATTGCAGAAACTTTGTTCCTTTTCCCTGTCAATATCCTGGGATAACCACTATACTGTCAGCTATCATGATGACTGGTTTCATCTGCTCATGAAACTCCATCTACGTGGCATTGTATTCGTTTGTGTCTGAATTCTTTCACTCAGTCCTGTCTGTGAGATTCATCCATGTTTTATGTAGCATAAATGTGTTCATTTGTAATGCTGCTTAGTACTCCATAAAAATACCAAAACTTATCTATCCATCCTAATGTTCGGCGTTTGGGTTGCTTCCAATTTGGGGCTCCTATAAATAGAGATACTATGAAAATGATAATAGGTACATATCTTTGGTGGGTATAGGCATCTGCCTTTATTTCTTTTGGGTATATTAGGGGAGTGGAAATGCTATGTTATAAGGTAGATGTAGATTTGGCTTTAGTAGAAAGCATTAAATATTTTCCTAAAGTATTTACACTTCCACCAGCAATGTATGAGAGTTTTAGTTGCTCTACATAGTCCCCAACATTTCATATTATCAGTCTTTTTATTTTAGTAGGTCTGCAATGTATGTTGTTGTGGCTTTTAATACTTATTTTACTGATGACTAATGTACTTATTACTGCCCATTCAGATATCTTCTTTTTGAAATTCCTGTTCGTCTTTTGCTCATTTTTTCTATTGGTTCATAGAGTTCTTTACATATTCTACATACAAATCCTTTGTCAGAAATGTTTCAAGAATATTTCTGTTTATTGCTTGTCCTTTCAATTTCTTAATAAGACCTTTTGATAAACATAAGTTCTTAAATTAAACAAAGTCCAATTCATTAATTTTTTAATGGTTAGTAATTTTTGTGGCCTTTACAATAAATCCTTGACCACTCCAAGGTTATAAAGGTATTCTATTATTTAGAGAAGCTCTACTGTTGTTGCTTTGAAATGTAGATTTGTAAGTCATCTCCAATTATTTTTTGTATATAGCCTAAGGTAGAGGCCAAGGCTCACTTTATTTCTTATGGATATCCAATAGTTTTGGTGCAATTTATTGAAAAGACCATCTTTTCTCCTTACTGAACTACTAATACCTTTGTCCCAGTAACATAACCTGTATGTGTGGGTCTGTTTTCAGACTTTCTAGTCTATTCTTTTGGTCTATTTATCTATCCCTGACAAAAATTAACAACTTTTCTATGTAACATTAGCCAATTAAAAAATTTTTATGCTAAAAGATCCCTCAAAATATCAAAGAAAAACTGCAAACTCTTAGAAATACAACTAACATTAATGTGCAAGAGTCACATGAAGATAACCAAAAACTTTACTGAAGATCTAAATAGAAAGACATCCTGTGTTTATAGAATTGAGAACAAATTGTTAATATGGCATTACTCCCTAAACGGATCTTCTAGAGTCAACGCAATTCCTCAAAATTCCCACTGCCCCTCCCCCTTTTTCCCCATACGAACAAGTTGATAAAATTCATATGGAAATGCAAGGGACTCAAAATAGCTAAAACAATCTTTAAAAAGAACAAAGCTGGAGGATTCACTCTTCCCAATTTCAAGACAGCATAAAGCTACAATAATCAAATGGTGTGGTATTGGCATAAGGATAGACATATAGACGAACAAATGGTGCTGGGACAATTGGATGCCAAAAAAATGAAATAAAATAAAAATTTGGTCCTCTACCTCATACAACAAACAACATTTAACTAAAAATGGACCAGGCCTAAATGTAAGAACACTACAAAGTTTTTAGGAGCACAGGTGTAAATTTTCATGACAATAAATTGAGCAATGGTTTCTCAGATCTAATACCAAAAGCATAAGCAACTAAAGAAAAAATTAAACTTCCTCAAGTTAAAACTTTTGTGCTTTAAAGGACATTAACAACAAAGTGAAAAGACAACCCACAGAATGGAAGAAAATATTTGCAAATCGCATATCTGATAAGGATCTACTATCTAGGTTATAAATTAACTCAAAAGACAACCAAATTTTAAAAGGGACAAAAATTTGAATAGGCAGTTCTACAAAGATACCAAATGGCCAATAAGCACACGAAAAGCATGCTCATCATCATTAGTAATTAGAGAAATGCAAATGAAAATCACAATGAGATAGCACTTCAACCCACTACTAAAGTGATAATACAAAAAAAGAAAACTAAAAAGAAAGTATTAGTGAGGATGTGGAGAAATCGGAATTCTCATACATTGCTGGTGGGAATGTAAAATGGTGCAGCTATTATAAAAAAGTTTGGCAGACCACCAAACATTTAAACAGAGTTACCATATGGTTCAATTCCATTCCAGGTATATGCCCAAGAAAATTGAAAACATCTACACTAATAATAGACAAATATGTAAATTGACTGTACCTCCATGATGCCCCACAGCCAATCAGGAGGGAATATGCAAATTAGCGGGACAAAGATGGTGGCGGCCATAGAGCTAGCCAAGCATCACCCCCGCCTGGGCCTTCTGCCGAAGTAGGGGCCTGTGGGTGGCGGCCACGGAGCAGGCCGGAGCGAGCGGGAGGCTTGGGTCACTTGGGCCAGCTGCCGAGGGAGGGGCCTGCAATCGGCCCTCAACCCCTCACCCAGGCCAGCACCATCCCCAGTGGGGACCCCCACCCCAATGGGGGCATGGCCAGCCTGAAAACCACCACAGGCCCCTCGCCCAGGCCACCCCGCCCCCCCAAGGGAACCCCACCCTGATCCAGGACACCCTTCAGGGCGAACCAGCCGGCCCCCACCCATGCACCAGGCCTCTATCTATACTAATAAAAAGGTAATATGCTAATTAGACTGGGAGACCTTCCAGGAGACGTTCTGTTCATTCTTCTGGACAAAGTCATGGTGGCAGGGCTGAGGTAGAGGCAGTTAGGGGCCAAGAGGGGAGTG
>NW_005354385.1:6922395-6925808 GCF_000412655.1 Myotis brandtii | reverse complement strand
GGGGCAGGCTGGGCTGAGGAACCCCCCCCCCACCCCCGGCATGAAGTTCATGCACCAGGCCACTAGTGTTTATATAAAAATATGTACCTGAATGTTCACAGCAGCATTATTCATAATAGCCAAAAAGTGGAAAGAAACCAATGTCCATCAAGATATAACTAGGTAAACAAAATGTGGTATGGTAGGTATATCCATACAATCTATCTACACTAATAAAAGAGAAACATGGTAATTGGCGTACGACCGCTACCCTTCCCATTGCCACCAAGGAGCAGATGCTCAACGCAGGAGCTGCCCCCGGTGGTTGGTGCACTCCCACAGCCAACCTCCCGCGGTCCTTCCCCCTGTCCGGCCAGGTAGTAAGTTTGCTCCCACAGCCAACCTTCCTTGGCTTGTCAACCTCCCGTGGTCCCTCCCCCTGGACTGGGTGAAAAAGGCCCCGATTGGGGAAGCTGGCCAACCTCCCGTGGTCCCTCTCCCCCCAACCCCCGCCCCCCGGGACTGGGCGAAATGGCCCTTATCGCCAGCTAGGCCAAGGGACCCCACCCGTGCACGAATTCTCTAGTGCACTGGGCCTCTAGTGAAATGTAATTTAGCGACACACACACATAAAAGTACTGATAAATGCAACAACATAAATTAACCTTGAAAATAGTATGCTCATTAAAAGAAGCTAAAAGACCACATTTTGGGTATTTGTATGATTCTATTTATATGAAATACCCAGAATAGGAAATCCAAAAGACAAAAAATAGACGAGGGTTTCCTAGAACTGAATATTGTTCAATAAGAATAACATATATTAGAAAATTAAGGTTGTAAAGAAAGGCTTATGATAATAAACTATTTCCACATCCTAAAAGACTAGTTATAAAAAAGGTACTATTTTGTTCTAGTTGTAAAAAATTTCTTTCCAATAATAAAGAATCTTTGAAGTACTTATGTGGTTCCTGGCAAGTGCTATCTCTCAGGTATTTCTTATCATTTGCTGTTCTGTGCCTATGGACCTCTGTGCCTTTTCAGTAGGCCATACATAATACAATAAATTAGCATAAGCAAAATCCATAGCAAGCAGGTGCAAAGCAAATACTCACTAGCTATATTACTTTATGAAAATAGCAAGGAAACCAAGAATAGTTAATATGATTTTCTTACAGTATTTTGTTATATCTATTTAAGTCTCTATTCAAAACAGTAATGAATGCATTTTATATAAGACATGCATATAATTTAACCCTACACTTCAAGAAGCTGCAGTACAGTCATTAATAGTGACAACATTACAGCTGATGGCTCCAGTCCCTAGATAATAAAAAGTCATCATACTCAAATATCAAGGCCAAGTTCTTGATCTATCTCTTTGTTAGTGGCTTTTCTCTCCTACTACAATTAGCCATCTGACATGTTTCATCAGACCATGGCAATAAAGAATTTGATTTGACGAAGAGGCAGCTCTCCAAAATCTGTGAAAAATAGTAGAAGAGTCAATTTACTGAGCTCAATGTCAAACCTAGTGTGCTTGGAAAAGAAACTTCTAACTTAAATACTAATACCCACTTTTATTGACCTACAAGACATTACTGTCTAAGAACCCACAAACTCTTTTCTATTATATTACTACTAGAGACCCGATGCATGAAATTCATACAAGAGTAGGTCTTTCTTCCCCCAGCTGCTGGCACCGGCTTCCCTCTGGCACCCGGGACCTGAGCTTCCCTAAGGCCGCCAGCAGTCACCCGGGACCCAGGCTTCCTTCACAGCCCCGGCTTCATCCAGAAGGACATCTGGTCTAATTAGCATATTATGCTTTTATTATTATAGATCTTATTTGTACTGTATCTTTTTATTCCCCAAGAATTAAAGTCCCCAATGCCCTTTAATAGCAGAAAAATAAACTTAATGTTGAGAAGAAAAAAAAAATCATAATGCATCAATGCCAAATCCCAAAATTTCCAGAAAATTCTCAGTAAATATTCTACTCATTGTTTGCTTCCTTCCGACAATAGTAACAACTCACAAGTGTAATGGAAATTTAAATATTTCAGCATCTGATTACATCCAGAACACTTTACATAGGAAATAACACATGTAAGAGAATATCAGATCACATATATTAATTTTCAGTCTGTAAAACAGTTACCAAAAAGAGTTTACCAAAAAGCAATTCAAACGAAAGCAACCATTCCCCTTTCTTTCTTATTTCCAATTTACTTTGCAGGTTTCAAATAGCACTGTAAGGCAATATAATTTTTTAAATAAGGCTGTGTATAATTAGTTAATTCAATTTGAGGTCATGGGTTTTTTGAAATAGAGTAATTTTATGTTTGTCAAATATTATTTGTGATTGGGAGAAGCAGAAAGGCAGACAACTCAGAGTGATCCAGAATGAAAAGACCAAAAGCATTAGGAAGGCAGCAAAATTCTGTATTTTATATTTTAAGCAGGCTTTAGTGAAAAGATACTACCCTTTACCTTACCACATTCCTAGAAATCAAGACATGTCAATAATTGTAAAGTTTTCCTGCATTTTGACCATGAACCCATATCAAATTAGTCATAAATTCAACAAATAATACATTTAAAGCAGATACCAAACTTCAAACTTCTCTAACAATATAAAATAGTGAACTTATACTCCTAGTCCGATAAAATAGACATTCAACTATGCTTTCCAATATGCCTCATTCTAAGAAATATATAGATGTGACTATTTGAGAGATGCCTGAAGTACAAATATTAATTCTGACTTAAAACTAAGAGTCAAGTTAGAATAAAAATATAATATTTTTGCTTGATTTGTGATAATTCAAAATGGCTACCTGATATATAATATTGAGGGCTTAGGTCTCTCTTAAAAGCTGTTGAGGGAAACTTAAAAATAATGCCTATTTTTTCTTTTAACAAATATTCCTATAGCAAACACATATTTGAAGTCATTAAAATGAAAACAGAATTGTGTTCAAAGCTGAGATAATTATTTTTAAAATAATTTATTCTATCCTCAAAAAACTCATCTTCAGTTATAAGATTCATATAATAAATCTCTTAGGACAAAAGTCAACATAAGACTTATGAAGAAATGAGACATTCTTGGAAACCTATCACACTGTGACTGCAAGACAGGCTATTTCTACAATATTTCTCAACAGGGAAAAAATTATTTAAAATCATCTTCTCAACAAGTGATTTAATAACTCAGGCTTTGGATTAGATATCCAATACACTAGAAATCTTACTTTTATATAACCTTTGACCAGCATAAGGTTAAAATTTGAAATTGAAAACATAAGGAAGGCCAAGAGACATATGAAAACATGCTCAGAGTCACTAATCATCCAAGAGATGCAAATCAAAATGACAATGCGGTACCATCTCACACCTGTCAGAATGGCTATCATCAACAAATCAACAAA
>NW_005354385.1:6900294-6922033 GCF_000412655.1 Myotis brandtii | reverse complement strand
TATAATGAACAACATAAACTGATGAACAAAAACAGATCCAGAGATAGAGAAGCATCAATCAGACCGTCAAACTTCAGAGGGAAGGTAGGGGAGCGTGGGGGTAAGGGGGAGAGATCAACCAAAGGACTTGTATGCATGCATATAGGCCTAACCAATGGACACAGACACCAGGGGGGTGAGGGCATGAGTGAGGGGGTGGGGGGATAAGGACACATATGTAATACCTTAATCAATAAAGAAAAAAAATTTAAAATTTTGAGTAGCACTTGATTTTCATAATACAGTTAATGCTCATTCTTAATAACTTACAAGCATTAATTTGTTTCCTCCTTGGGAATAAGTCTCTTTGGCTGTTTCCAGTACAAAATAATAGTCCGATCCCTACAAAGGTTACTTCTTGGCTTCAAAGTTAGAGACGTTTATGCTGTTAAATTTGAAGTTTGATCTAAATAATGAGAATTTGTTCATGCCAGCAATTAACTATCACTACTATTTTTTTTAACTATTACTACTATTGATTCCAATGAAGTAAAACCCTTAACTTCTTTTAAAATGTTGGCTCTTGATCTCTGACTCTATATAAAAGTACTATAAGGTAGATAAACTTAATGACTTATTTCACTGTTTTTCATATCACTGTTACTAAATATTTTGACTCTTAATTACAAAACTAATTAGCTTTCTACACTGTGCTTTTTGCTAGACCCATCACTTACATTAACATTTTTCTAATAACTTTATTTCCAGACTAAAAATTAGTATTTTATCCTAGGCAGGACCTATTATAATTATTGATTATTATTGTTTTATGTTTTGTTTTTAGCATACTGAGTAACTATAAACCTGCAGCTAAATCACTGTACCACTAGATGGGGCTTGTGCATAGGCAATGTGAAATGTGGCAGTGTAAAGTGGAGAAGGCTGGTCAAATGAAGAAAACAATGAAGGAGAGAACAAAAACAGTTAGATGTTAAGACCAGATTTTGATTGGATTTGGCAAAATTGCACAGACAAAACTACCATATAGCAAAATCTCACAGTGAGTGCCTTTGATTGTTAATAAAACGATGCTGTTTCAGTTAATGAAATTCTTCCTGCTGGTTCATTTCATAATGCAGCGGAAGTGGGTTAGCTGTTATGTACTTGTTAGGAAAAATAAAGCTTCGAGAGCCTATCTATCTATACCTAACTTTCTCCCCAATCAGGAATTAAGTTAAAGTTCTGGTACTGCCACCAGCCTGGCCTAGAAGAACTCTAAGATTCTTTCAAGTTCTGGGCTCCATATGAGTACAGTAAATGCATGGGTAGAGCACATACTTATATGCATTAACCCCTAAAAACTATAATTAAAGCAGATCATCACAATGTGAAATATTGGTTACGTGCACACTGTTATATTTGCCTGCATGAAAATCATTGAAAAAAATCCAATGAATGACGGGGGAAACTACTGAGAAGTGAACCGGAGATGATGATAAGTAGTGTAGAAAAGCATGATAATGAATTATATAGTAGTGAGAAGTGAGGAATACCCATATGGATACTACAAGGAATCTAAAGTACTGCCTCTGCTTCTTCTTTAACATTGCAACAGATTTTCAGAATCTGAGAAAATATATTTAAAAGTATAAATGACCCAAAACAAAAACGATCGCTTCCTAATAAGGAATTTTGTATGTGTAACACTGCTGTATACTTTTTAACTCACCAAAGTTTCCAAAGTAAATCAACATAACCACCATCTATCTTTAAAAATATGCCTTTTGAAATCAATTAAGTATGTCTGAAAATACATCTTGCAAAAGTTCTTTAACTATCTTGTATTTATTAAAGGTCTTCTGCTTATGTAAAACTTTACGTTTCTAAGCTCTATGTTATGGACTGATGATATTTGTGTCTGCCCTCCCTCTCCACTCCCCCTAGCTCATGTCAACACAACAGGATACCTCCCAATGTGATGGTAATAGGAGGTGGGGTCTTTGGGAGTAGATGAGGTCGTAAGAGTGGAGCCCTCATGAATGGAAGTAGCCCTTATAAGAATCGTAACAGAGCCTAGCTTACTTCCTCTTTCAGCTCTCTGCCTGTGAGGACACAACAGCAAGAAGGCCACCTGCAACTTTGAAGATGGTCCTCACCAGAACCTGACTGTGCTGGCACCCTGATCCTGGACTTCTGGTCTCCAGAATTTTGAGAAATAAACTTCTCTTGTTTATTAGCCACTCAGTTTATGGTACTTTGTTATAGCAGCCTGAACTAAGGTAATATCTAACAAATATAGAAGAGAAAGTATGAAAAATTTAAAAATACAAAAAGGGTTTTATTTCTATTCTCAACTCCTCTAATGAATTATTGATCCAAATTGCTAATTTCATTAAATGTGTCACCTAATATTTTCTAAGTATCAATAAAGGTCTTTTTTTTTTCCTTCCCTGAGTTTATGTTCCTAAAGAAACACAACGACTTGACAGCCATAATAAACAGTCTTCTCAATTTTTTTTCTACTTCTTCTAATTAGTTTGTATTTTGAAAAAGAAAAGCCCATATGTTTAAATCTGCAAAGGAGAGCAAAAGATTGCTTTTTAAACAAACTAATTAGACAGAATTATTTTACTATCTTTATGTTTGATATTGATGAAGCTAGGAAGAAGGAATATTTTTAATCCTAATTTTTACTTTATGATGTGCTAATTATCTTACCTTTTTAAAGTTTCTAACCAGTTAAGAAGATCCCAATTTAATAAATTATCTTATAATCTAGCTACCATTTATATTAGATTTCCCTTAAAATTATGTTGATCCCAATCTCATTTTTTTTTTTAGTCATCATATATGGCTTCAATGTGTTCATTAAAATTTGTTAGCCACCTGAACAGAAACATTCCTGGCCTGCAAAACAAAACAAAACTTATGTCAAAGGTATCACTGTCATCATTTTTGGGACTAGGAGAATCAGTGATGATGGGTTTTCTTCCAGAGATGGGAGGTTGCATATCTCGCTATTCTCTCTAAAGTAGATTCTTTATGTGGTTTGTTAAGTGGTATGCCTAGTATGCCACCTAATCAATAGATCTGAGTCTTAATATTTAAACATTTTCTCTCAATTTTTTTATTACCAGTGAGGGGATAAGGTCAAACTCTGGTCATTTACCTAGGTACTAGTTTGTGCTGAGAACATTGCTCAGGGCACAGCTTTCAAAAAGGAACTGTTAATTTGAGCTGTAGCAGAAAAATATATGAAAATGGAACATTGTGTAGTGGGTGAGCACTTGAACAGCAGCAGGGGACTTGGATTTTTGTTGGTTCTGTCACTGACAAGCCATGTTATTGTGGGCAAGTCCCTTTTCTCATCTGTAAAAGGAAGGAGCTGTAGTCCTAAAGTTCTTTGCATTGTGTTATCTCCCCACAAAAAACATGGGATCTACCAAAGTAGCACTGTCTGCCTTGTCTGCCTAGGACTGAGTCTGAGAACAGTTCCTGGTACCTTGGTCATGCTCAGGAGATACTCATTGATACTGAAAAATCTATGCTGCACATTGGTCATTAAAAAAGTGGGGTTTTTCCCCATGTACTAGTATAGTCTTCACTATTTTTTAAAGATCTTTCACACAACAGGCACTCAACTCTCACTGTTTTGATTTTCAGGGGAAGGCACACCTTACTTGTTAATATAGAAATGCAGGCATGGAGAAGCTTCCTGGAGTGGGAAAAGTGTTGTCTATGTATTGGAAAACCTGGTCCACTTACTACTGTGTGATTTGGGGCAAGCCATTCCATTTCTCCCTACCTGCAAGGTCAGAGGGCTGAACTGGATCCTTAGGATCCTTCTGGCAGCACAGCTCTGACTCTGGTCCTGTTCTGTTACATATAACAAATGGGTATTAAGGACAGATGAGTCCATGGGGAAGGATGTGAGGCTGCAGAGGCATTGGTTCATTAGAAACATCAAGACAGGCAGACTCTCTTTTTATGTGCACCATCTAAAATCCTTTATGAGTATCAACTGTGGTGACTCTTTCTTTGCTGTTATTGGTTCAACAAAGCAGGTCATTGGCCTCAACCACATCTCATACTCACTGTCCTGGGGTGCAGACACCATGAGAGAAAGCCTGCCAGCTTGCAAGTCCATGAAATGTTCGCATTATTTAAAATGTGCAACTGCGCTCTAGTCGGTTTGGCTCAATGGATAGAGCATCGGCCTGTGGACTAAAGGGGCCTGGGTTCAATTCAGTTCAAGAGCACGTATCTTGGTTACAGGTTCAATCCCTGTCAGGGCATGTGCAGGAGGCAACCAATTAATGTGTCTCTCTCGCACCAATCTTTTTCTGTTTCTCATCCTCCCTTCCACACTTTCTAAAAAAAAATAAAATAAAAAAATGTGCAATTGTGGGGATCCTGAGGATTCTGCTATGACTTTTTTTTTTATCATCACAAATGCTAGGTCACTCTATGTAGAGGCCTTTTTAAAAAAGTGACTAGAAAAACATTCCAATAGTGATTCTATCATATTAGCATGACCCTAATTTATTCAGACCAAGGTCTTTCGGTCCCATTAGTAAGAGCCAATTTGTTCCAGCATTGCTATGGAAGGGAAACTTTCAGTTTGAGGAATGAAGAGAGAGACACATGGTCAGCTAGGGTGGCCAGCAAGACTGTAATTATGCTTGAAAAGGCAGTCTTCTGAAGAAGGGCCCAGAGGGATGGAGAGGACCAGGAAGCAGAGAAGGAAGGATGAGCCTGTGGGCTCTATGGGCTCTCCAGTGGCCCAGCAGGGCTACATTACGGTGGTCTTCTGGGTTTTTACTTCCTGTGGACTTTATAATTCTGCATTTTGCAGGGGGCGTGGTTTAGCCTGTGGGGTGGAATACTCTTGTGTAGGATTAACAGTCTGTATCCATATACATAAAAGCCTAAGGGACTGCCCGACCATTCAACGGGCACCTATGACGCGCAATGACCACCGGGGGCAGCTCAACACAGGAGCTACCGAGCTGCGGTGATTTGGCAGCTGTGGTTCTCGGGTGACGCACCCGGAATCAGAGAGGAGGGAGCCCGATTCTGGGGTGCGTCACCTGAGAACCGCCCTCTCTCAATCCGGGACCCCTCAGGGAGCTGGTTCTGGCCCGATTCCCGCAGGCCAGGCTGAGGGACCCCACCAGTGCACCAATCTGTGCACCGGGACTCTAGTCAGAATATATTGTTGATGGCAGTGGCCATGGGCCCAATTTCAATTTTTAAAATATGCAAAGAATGGAAAGATATAACTCAAAATGTTGGCAGTCAGTTACTTTCTCTGGGGACCCCTCAGGGAGCTGGTTCTGGCCCGATTCCCGCAGGCCAGGCTGAGGGACCCCACCAGTGCACCAATCTGTGCACTGGGACTCTAGTCAGAATATATTGTTGATGGCAGTGGCCATGGGCCCAATTTCAATTTTTAAAATATGCAAAGAATGGAAAGATATAACTCAAAATGTTGGCAGTCAGTTACTTTCTTCTCTAATTATGAGTTTTTCCATTATTTTTCTTTTTGTGTTTTGAATTTTCAACAAAGAACTTGTATTAGTCTTATATAGTCAGGGAAAATTCTTATATTAACACCATTGTTTATTTTAGGTAATAAAAGAATATATAACTTGTTATAAAAATATTTTTATAAAGGTGTGATGTTACAAATTAATAAAATATATCAATTCAATTTCTAGAAAATAAAGCTTAAAGATATCAACTGTCTCAAAAGATAGAGAGGTTTTCCTATACAAGCACTCACTCTACTGGTGACTTAGAGAATATACTTACTCTGACATTTCTGAAATAATTGAATTATTTTCCACAAGCACTAGAGGGCAGGATTTTTATTATGAAACTCAATTTCACCAATCATCACTACATTACATGCTTTTTTTCTTGTGTATGGTTTCCGTTAATATGTGATAAACTATCACTATGTTTATTACATGCTGTTTTTGGACTGTGCTTCTAGTCACATGATAACTTTAACTTAAAGGTTGACTCTCATGAGATATTTAATAGCTTTTTTATCATATAAAATTAATTTATCCCTACTTATATACTGAAAGGAACTAAAACATATATACAATGTACATATGTAAAAACTGTATTTTTCGGGCTATATTAGTAAATATGTAATAAGTTTCTGATCTGACACTATCTCATATTTAAATTGAATGACTAATAAGCACATTGAAAATTGAGGTCCATCACTACTGCTTCTAGTTTTTAAGAAATGCAAAGATAATTAATTTTTAAGAAATTAGTTCAATGTCCTCAAAATCCCAGATCTTTAAGAGAACACAAAAATGCTTTTCTCAAACTCCAAAAGCTGCTAACATCTATGAGGCTTATGAATTCTGGTGGTGATGGAAGAGAAGCTGAGAGGGAAAATGACATTCCAGGAAGTGAGAGCAGCAAGAGAAAAGTCATGGCATATCAAAAGTAAGTTGCATATTTGGGGTTGTCAAGGTAATCTGATATGTGACTATAGTATAGGGAGTGTTGGAGAAATAGCTGAAGTTGGAAAAGCAGAGAAGGGTCAATTGGGGAAGGACTGTTGTGCTATTCTTGGGATTTGGACTTTATTAACCCTTGATAAGTAGATGGATACTGTGATCTTTAAGACAGACTTGGGATTTTAATAAGTCTAAGTGCAAAGTGCTTTCTGAAATCTACACTGCAAGATCTACTAAACAGCTGGAAATGCAGGGCTGAAATTCAGGGGAGAAGTGAAATATATAAGTAAGTAAAAGAAAAAAATGAGATTTAAATTTTGTGTGACTATGAAGTCTCATGATATTATCTATATTAGACACATAACCCTTGTTAAAATAACTGATGTCAACGGGCAGCAACATAACATACATTTGAATTGAACACTGTATCACTTAGCACAATAAACTTTCAAACCGCATAGTACCGACGGTATATTATGGGATGGAACTGCACTGTTAGCTATATCTTAGTCAATTTAGATGATTAATTGATCATTATCTACCTCAAACACAAAATATTTATTGGCAAACGCATGATGTATATTTCATATATTACAGGTAATTTATTAAGATGCTGTATATGCACACATACAATTTTTTTAAATGAAGCCAAAATTTTTATATATTTTTAAGAAATAAAAATGAGTTTACTGTGAGTAAAAATACTCCATTTTACTAATGAAGGCCAGTAGAACAATGATTATTAACAATTATCGTTAGTATTAAATTTGATATTTAGAGCCCCTCATATAAATCTTCTTATTTGATCTCTACAAGCTGTCCATTAGGTGAGCTAGAGTTGGCAGTAACAGCAACAGCAACAACTATAATGCTCTGATAACAGTATCTTTAACATAATTTATTTTCTATTCTTCATCCTTCACCCTTCCCCTACCCCAACACCGCAATTTGTAGGATAAAGTAGAGGTCTTAGATGCACTTACTTGGAAATTTATACTTAAAACCTGAGCTTTTCTGGTATAAATAGATTAGAAAACACTGCCTACTGAATTTTCTGAAACTCTTTAAAACACAAAATAGAGACCATTATGAAATGGATCTAATCTGGTCTAGACACATAAATTGAGTGTCATGCTCTGGCTGGTGTCTTCAGTGGTTAGAGCATTGGCCCAAACACCAAAGGGTCACAGGTTCAATTCCCACATACCTGGGTTGAGGGTTCGTTCCCTGCCCTGCCTCCCCCCCGTCCTCTCCCCATAGGAGTGGGTACAGGAGGCAACCAGTCAATGTGTCTCTCACATTGAGGGATGTCTGTCTCTCTTTCTCCCTCTCCCTCTCCCTCCTCCCTTCCACTCTCTCTGAAAAGCAATGGAAAAAATATACTCTGGTGAGGATTAGCAACAAAAAACAAAAAATTAAATTGGGTGCCATAAATGCTTGCTAATTGTTACACAAGTTTAAATATGAGGAAAAGTCCAATCCAATTAAGTTGTTATGTCTGACCATTTATACCTAAATTTAATAACATTGCTGATATTAATTTAGCCTTCATTCATGAAGTGTTTTAAATAAAATGCCATTCTCGAAAGACAAATAGCTTTCTAAGATTCTTCCTAGTTCATTTCTTGAATTTCATTTTTTTTAAAAACCAGTGCATTGTCTATATATGGAGTTAAACACTCCTCTCCATTTATCTAAAGGCTGAGCCAAGCTAAAACCTTTGTATCATTGTATTTTATAGGTTAAAGACTGGGACCTGAACATATTACCTCCCAAATAAGCAGCCTCTTGCTTTTATTCGCTTTAGTATTTTCATGAGAGATGCAATGCGTTAAAAAGCAACTAGAAGAAACACATATACTTACTTGAACCTGGCAGGTGAAAGAGGAGTAGGAGGAAACATTCCTGGCTCAAAAGAGTCAAAGTAAGTCACTGTCCAAGAAAAGCTGCAGCAGGAGAACCCAGCAGTTAGGGATATTATAAGTAGAGTCCAGAATCCTTAATGGGAAGAGAGAAGGGGAAAGCTTGAATTATTAACACCCAAACAATTAAAATTAAACCAGTACCCTCACATTCAGATAATACGCATTTCTGATCTTTTGATTTATATATATAAGTGATATAAGAGATTTGAGTTTAGTACAAGTTAACCCATGTAGAAGTATAAAACTATGTCATATCATTTAATATTTAATTCAATTATAATTTAATATTTGGAAAAGAGTACAAATTCAACTGAAGAGTATAACTTATCTTCAGTTTTATAAAATTCAACTATAGAAAAAAACGGTTAAAACACTTCACTGTTAACATTTCTTCATTTAACTTTGTAAATCACAACTTGCTGTCTTTTATTACTTTAGCACTAAGTGATTTCTTTCCATACCAATGCACCTTTGACATATGAATCAATTTTTGAGTGTCTACTCTTTATAGTTTTCCTATGAACACCATAAATTTAATCTGATTCTTTTACCTTGCTCAGTATATGGACATAAGTTAACTCCCAATTTATAAATGCGTAGGGATCCTAAATTTTATTTTCAGTTAGATTGGACCTACATTTTCTCAAATCAAGTAGAAACCATGGCGACTATACTGGGGGAATGAAAAGGGCAAAGGGAAGAGAATTAGAAGAGGAGGGGGAATAAACACAGGGTAAACAGAATGAATTGATTTGAAGGTTTTTAGGTTAGTTCACGTTGCCTCCTTCAGAGAGTTTACAAAGCCACAACTACTGATAAGTGTGTGTTCCAGGCCTCAGTAGTACAACGGAGAAGGAAAGGTTGAGAAGATTGCAATAGAGAATTACCAAATTTCCTGGCTACACAAAATTGCACAACCAAAGATGGCTTTATTTTTTAGCAAGAAGCAGGTAAGAAATATGTACTATGGACTGCTTGTAAACCATATGAAGCCCAATAACAGAGTGGTAAAACTGCTAAAAGAAAAACTCAGGGCAATAAAGCATCAGGAGAAACTGTGGCAAAGTACTTTTGAAAGATTAATTTTTCTCTTATAGTTAGCTCCCTTTCCTTTACCCCCTTTTAAAGATAACAGACTTTGTGTTCACTGCCCCAGGAGGAGGATGTGGCAAAAAAGGAGAACTAGCCCGAGTGTCTCTTTAGTTGTGTTGCAGTTAAGGGAACTAGGAGGGTAAGTATAAGCAGTAGTTAAACACAAAATGTCTCCAAAAGTAAGTTGACTGAGGTATATTTGTATAGAACAGGGAGAGAGTAGGGCTTTATCTATAGGTGATAGATTCCCCCATTTGAAGAACGTGGGTTATGTGTGGTGTTTGCACTTGTGGGTGTATAACAGGGAGGGGGTAATGCTACGGGGGCTTCCTAGTAGTTATCAAGAAAAGGCCACACAACATCAGAAAGGGATTATAGCTACGGTACCTTGACAGATGGACCCATAGCTAAACTTGCAGGTGCCTCTACCCCGAGTGTGTCACAAAAACAGTAGATTGTCACTTGGCTGGAAGATGCTACATATGAAAGGCCATCCTGACTGGAATGCAAGATGTTTCAGCAGTAACTCATTTGGGCAAATGTTTTGAGGACTACAAAGTACTCCCATTCCAGTATCCTGGAACAGTGTCAGGTAGAACCATAACTTAACCTAGGACTGACTAAACAGAACTTCTACAGTAAAGACTTGAGATACAACCTTCCTGCCAACCAGTAAGACAGGAGATAGAAGTAGAAATTATAAGATTACTTAGTATACAACTACAACTAAAGGGTGACTACACTGCCAGACAGCTGTTTTGATATTATTATTTAGATGAATATCCACCTCTAAAGGGGAGAAAATAAATGACATGGTTTACTCTAAGTTTTGCATCTTATAATACATAAAAGTCTGTTGAACAAAGATGGTAATTAAGAAAAATTTAGTATCTGTTTAGGGACTGCTATTGAATGATGGGGAATTCTAATATCTAAAAAAGTAGGAAAGACAAAATAACATTAAAACAAAATGTGAGGCTCTCTAAAGCCCATCAAGCTGTTTCACTCAGGTGCTTCAATAGAATAACTATCAAATTTAATATAAGAATAATCTTGAGAACCCAACAAACTGCAGATTTCAACTCCTCGCACTCATAAAGGACACACTCAAGAAGCAGAATCAGGTTCGGAGGAAGCCGGAACCGGACCCGGCTGGGCTGGCAACATGGAACCGCTGTACCGGCAAACGCACAAACAGGTCCACCAGATCCAGTCTCACATGGAACGCCGGGAGACGGCAGACAAGCAGTCTGTGCACTTAGTAGAAAACAAAATCCAAGCAAGCATACCAGATATTCAGCCAGCAAGAACGCCTGGAGATTTGTCCAGCAAGGAGCTGTCCAACAAAAGACAGAATACCAAACTTCGTGTTGGCCAGTTAAAGTAGATGTCCAGCACCTGCAGACTGCTCTCAGAAACTTCCAACATTGGCAATATGCAAGGGAGCAGCAGGAGAGATAGCGAGAAGAGCTTCTGTCTTGCACCTTCACCCCCAACGTGGGATGCGGTGCCCCCTGCGAGGCTGAGATGGCCCCTGCAAGGCTGAGACGGCCCCTGCGAGGCTGAGACGGTCCTGGTGAGGCTGAGATGGTCCCTGTGTGGCCGAACACAGGGACATGTCACGGATGGAAATAGCTACATTTTCTATGTGTATGACCCGGCAACAACAAGGGGGGGGGGGGTAAGGGCAGAGGGTGGGGTGGGAACTGGGTGGAGGGGAGCTATGGGGGGAAAAAAGGGGAACAACTGTAATAATCTGAACAATAAAGATTTATTTTTTAAAAAAAGGAATAATCTTGAGTTTTCAGACATGACTACTATTTCATGATCTAAGTTGTTGCCCCACTTTGGGCATTTTAATAATTTTATATTCATTTTGAACTAATCAATTGCTGTATCACTAATAAAAGTCAGGTCACAATGAAAAGGCTAAAACAGCACACTGTACTATCCTGGCCTAGAATTGCCGTTTCTGAAAATTACTCAATTCATTTATAAACAAGCAGAAAAACCAGAGGTTGGCAACTCCCAACAACTAAATTTGCAACAAGTCCCCATCTTGAGTCCTGAAGCTAAAAATTTGACAAGTGTTTTGTAAACCCATTTTACCAAGATTTGACATAATTTTAAAAGGTATAAAGGCATCTAAAAATTAAGTTACAGTCTTCCTTCCCCAATTCACTAATTCCACTCCTAAAATCAATCAGCTAAGAGTCTGCTGTGTATATTTTCTAAAAAGTACAGCCATCTAGGTAATGTAGGTAGATATATGGAGCTCGTTATGAATAATTTATATATACATGGATATATATATATATATAAATTTGCATATATACACACACACACACACATACATACATATATTTGCTTATTTTCTACAAACGGGATTCTCACCAGAAATATTGTCCCATACTTTGGTTTATTTAATAACAATGTTGGAGAGCTTTCATATCAGTATATAGAGCCACAATTCTGCTGCATATTTTTATTATTTAAGTATCTCACTATTATTTTTTTAAATATATTTTTATTGAGATCATGTTTTCCAGCACTCAGGACATAATAGTGCCATCAGAAATTATCAGACTTTATGGAGTTTCTGCAGGGTCTAAAAAGATTTTGAACTTGATCTTTGGTGCCTGTCAGCCCTTGCCATCTACTAATTAATAGTGAAGTCCCCTTGAGTGACTAAGACCAGATTCCTTGCATCTTGCAGTGTCAAGGGCTTATTTTCATTTCAAGCTGCCCATTTTGTTCCTGTTTCATGACTGGAATGTTCCAGGCTCCTGCACATTTACAGAGAAGAAATGATGAAACTAACTCACTTGAAGAAACTAAACTATTTCTTTATTTCTGCAGTTTCTTTATTTCAGCTGACATCAGAATCATCTGGAAAGACTTGTTAAAATTCATTTTAATGGGCTTCATCTGGTCTAGAGTTTCTGATTGAGTAGGCCCAAGAATTTATGGTTCTAGGTGATGCTAATGATGCCAGTTTATGAGAACCATTGGTCTGGTAGTTCTCAAAGCTAACATATCAGCAACAAAACCTTGGAGATTTTTTTTTTGGAATTTACAGAATTTCAGGCCCTGCCCTTATCTACTGAATCAGTTACTTAATTGATTGATGCTTTAATGCTCAGTATACCAT
This sequence comes from Myotis brandtii, assembly GCF_000412655.1. NCBI lineage: Eukaryota > Metazoa > Chordata > Mammalia > Chiroptera > Vespertilionidae > Myotis > Myotis brandtii. The sequence goes on along the minus strand of NW_005354385.1, from coordinate 6,909,401 downwards.
CAGGGTTCATTGGACCCATTTTTTATTTTTAAATTTACTTGAGAAGTTCTATTTGTAAGGTTTGATATTTCCATTACTTTTATTCCTTTTTAGGGGTCTTCCAAGAGAGAAAATTGAGTTATATTTTTTCTAGAATAAAGCTTATTTGATTTTGAAATTACCATATTGGTCTATTGGAGCCTTTTATAAATCTATAGTACATTGTGGTATTTTAATGATCTTTTTTTCCCCCAATATTTCGTAACATTTTGCTATTTCATTATATTAGCAATCATTTTACTATTACTTACCAATTATTCTCAACTATGCTAAAAAGAATGAAATAATTACGATGGAATCCTCTGGAGCAGAGGTCAAACAAACTGCAAATCTATAGGCCAAATTTGATCTGCTACCTATTTTTGTAAATTAAATTTTATTGTAGCATAGCCTTGACCATTGCTTTATACATATATTATCTATGGCTGCCTTCACACTACAGTAGCAGAGTTGGGTAGCTGTGACAGAGATCTTATGGCAAGCAAAGCTGAAAATATTTACTATCAGGCTCCTTTCAGGAAAATAGAGTATTCTCATCCAGTTAGTCACTTCAACAGAAGGGACTTTGGACAAAAACGGGAACCCCCCTTTTATGCTAAAAGAATGTATGACACTGTTTTTCATCTTTTATGATGTCTGTGCACCCTAACTTATTTGCTATTGCTTGTAAGTGAACAAATGCTAAAGGTAGATGATTGGAAAGAAATGAAAAAAGTCATTGGTTTGATCATTCAAATTGTTTATCAATCTAAAAGTGAAAATGTTTCGCAAATTATGGAGCAGAGAAGATGGTTGTCCTCTTTATCAAAATGATAAGCCATGAAAAGGTTTTAAAAGTTCCTTTAAGCATTGTATTTTGATAATGCAAATATAAAAATAAAACGAATGAGCTATAACAAATCAAAGATGTATCTGAAATCTGGAGTCAGTAATTATTTACAAGATTGTTATTTCCAAATTTAGGCATAAAATTAGTAAGCAATTATTTGCACTCAGGACATAATCCATTTCTAGTGTGTATGTCTTTAAAACCAGGGAAATTCACAATAAAAACTTGCATATAATGTATTTATATCTTATTAAAATGCCTAAAAAAATTTTTTTGCTGTCTTTTTCTGTAAATTGTTAATCAAATGACTTTAAAAAAAGGGGGAATGGTATGTTGGATGCAGATTGTAGTGACAACTATTTTCCCTAGTATACTGAAGATTATAAGCTTCAGAAGAGAATACAGGTCTAACAAGATTTTCCATGAGTTATTTAAAGATATGGGATGAGTACATGGCATTTCATTGTACTCTTCCCTCTGCTTTTGTATATATTTGAGATTGTCCATAATAAAAAGTTTTTTAAAAGGTTTCCATGTAAATCTGATGTTTTAACGTGATTGGAAACTGGTGTTACTTTTTTTTGGGGGGGGGGATAAGTCAGTTTATTGATGTGCTGTAACCACCACAGACACATTAACCGGAGGACTTGATTCAGAATCTGTCCAGAACCTGGGAGCAGGCAGGAACACCATGATGACAGATGGCAGGACAAAACCGTGGTCAATCTGCAGGGGTTTCCTTCAATATTTCAGCACGTGATTTCTCCTGGTGTGGCCGTAGTTTACCGTGAACGTGATTTAGTCAGTCTTCACGCAGAGGAGACGGAAAATTAAGTGTAAATGGAACGGTTCCCGTTACTCACTTTTGGGTTTGCCACGTGTATGCCAAGTTACCAGAACTGAATGGGCTCACCTTGGGGGACATCCCCGCGGAGAACAAGGTCAGACAGACGACTGTTTGCCATTCTCGCCTTGGCGTAGGCAGTGTAGTGCCCGGACCTCATGGTACCGCTGTGCTCCACGACTCCATACAGGCAGTATCCTGGTGCTTTCTTCAGCCACATTCTTACATTTAGCAGTACAAAAAGGAGCCAAATCTAAGATCTCCGGAAATTTTACGTGTTTGTTAACTTTGCATAGGTTAAAACCAGCCTGCTGAAATCGCTTCAAATGAAGGGTGAGAACAGGAGCGAGAGAAATCAATATCTGCTTTTTGGCACTGGTGTAAACATGTTTCTTTTCACCTTCTAGGTTTGCCTTTGGTGCACCACACTGTCTCCGGGTGCACACTTCACACAGCAGCTTGTTGGCATCTCGGAGCTTCTCGTTCTGGGTGAACTGGTATAAGCAGTGCTGGATGGAGCACTCATCAGCACTGGACGCGTCCCTGTTCGCAAGGGTACAGAAGGCAGTTTCTGGATCTTGGCCCACACACTCGTACAGCGTGGTCCCGGGAGCAGGGCTGCCATTCAGAATCTCCAGATGTATGTCGTCAGGGTGAAGAGCAGCATCCAAGTGCAGGTTCTGGAAACCCCTAGAAATGTCCACTTCCCCACCGCCCCCCGCATCCAGGCAGGCACCGTTCAAACTCCCGGGACAGTCAGTGGGAGAAGATGACAAAACCTCCAGGTCGTTATCCACACTGACACTTTTCACATCTACGTCCTCTGTGAATTTTTGATTGTCAGTTACATTTTCTATCATTTTCTCTTGGTCATTCAAGTCATTCTGATTAATATAATATTCTTTATTTATAACTTCCTCTTGTGAGAAGTACAACTAGTACAACACATATATAAAAGTACTAATTCCACACTTAATTTGATAACAGTAGTCTTAGAGTAAGTAATTTCTTAAGAAAATTCTTTCTACTTTCCTTATGTACTTATTTCAGGCTTGCCTCAAATAAAAGGTCATTTATTATACCCTATATTAAAGACTAGGGGAAGGGTTGGTTGCCTCCTGCACTCTCCCCCTCAGATTTCCATCCCTTAAATCTTTCAGGGGTTGTTACCAGTGAGAGGATGAGACCTTGGTTCTTGTCTTCTTGAAGGAAAGGTTTCAATCAAGAGACAGAGTGTAGAAAAGCAAGCAAGAATTTATTGACCACCACAAAAATGTACTTAGGACAGAGAAACAAGGAAGGGCATTGAAGAGGTAACAGGAGAGCCTAGGCTGGGCTGACTTAGCTCACTGGAAAGTCAGAGAAAAGGGGGCCTTGGAGACAGGTTCAGAGGGTTAGCCGGGAAGGAGCTGCCATTGCCCATTGCTCCTTTGGTTCCAAGCCTCATTGGGTCCCTTGGAGTTTAGGAGATATGTGGGGGAAGAAGAGGGGGAAAGGAATGGTATGGGTGTGCTCCCTGGAGGGAGAGCCCACATGACCTTTGTTTAGAGGCGTTTTAAAGGCTGGGTGTTTAGGGGAGGATCAATAGAATATTCATCAGCTTTATGCAGATGTACCAAAATGAGATTTACTCTCTTAATTTGTCTGCCCTTGGGTATGGCTGGCAAATGGCACTAACTGGATTTCTGTTTTGTCTCCCAGAGTAGGGTGATTTGAGCTATTTACCCTCAGGTTGGGGAGAAGTGCAAACCATTTACTCTTAAGTTTCCTTGGTTTAGGGAAGATAGGATTTAGTAGTGGCCACAAATTGCTGTTTAACTGTTACCCTATTCCACTTATCCTGGAATGTTCCTAGCTTCTTACCATGCTATAACATATCCAGTAGATAGTAGGCACCAAGTAATAACAATTCCTATAATTTTTTTATTTTCCAAAGTAGCTTTTCTCGACTTTAATCTTGCAACCCAAGAAGTACTATCAGACACATTCTGATTGACTAATTAAAAAAAACAAGCAAGGTGAGTCTTCCTTTGACTGCAGAGGCCAAAGATCAGTTTAAGAAACTTCAGTTTTTACTATTACTTACCAGGCTGAGCATTTCTGAGGCTGTTGATTCTGTTTTGCTGTGAGACTGGCCACATGGCACAGTCCAGACCACTCAAGTGACTGCCTGAGTTGTCCCCCCGCAATGAAATCAGCTGTGCCAGGAGGGTGTCAGTTGTGGGAATCCTCACCAGCACACAGTTTAAAATGTGGAAGGTATTAATATTTAGCATGGACTTAAATACTTGATCGTGTTGTTACTCTTGTTATTGCCCTCCCCGCCCCCAACCTAAGTCCAAATCTATTCCTACACCTCCTCTTCAGAAAGAAGGTAGAATATAAAAATCTCCTGACAAAGTATATATTGAAGATAAAATTAAATCCCTCATTACAGAGATTTTAGTCAGAGTGACTGAATCTGTGGTTGCCAGGATACAAGCTGAAATAAGCAGGTTTAGGGATTGGGTTGGGAAGCCTCTGGTGCTGTGAAGAAGTGTATCACAAAGTGGGAGCCTGGGTGTCGCAGCCCATCTGGGGCACACATGTTATTTACATCCCTAATCACATAAAAGGTGATGAACAGCCCAAGATGGTTTGCCAACAAATAGAACCTTTTACCATGCAGTAGTTACAATGGCCAAAAATTAAAAACCAGTTAGAAAATAATAAACACATTTATCAAACTATTCTAAGTAAATCAGTTGATTTGAGATCCTGACACAGAAAATCTAATTTTTCAGAATAAATCATTATACTAAGAATACTAATAAAAAAAAAAGACTAAATTTGGCCAGTAGATAATCTTAATGAGATTTTTCAGAATAAATCATTATACTAAGAATACTAATAATAAAAAAAAAGACTAGGAAAAAATATGTAAAAATTGGAAAGAGGACTAAATTTATGAAATGTGATACAAAAGCCAACGTGCATAAATGAAACAACACATTGTTATATATGATTAGTGCAATAAATTTGGCCAGTAGATAACCTTAATGAGGAAGGACTGGAACGTGATTTTAACTAAATGAACTTAAGTTTTATTTTATTAATATTCCTGAAAAACAGGCTTACAGTAGAACATGGTTTGTAGGACAACCATATAAGGAAAGCTCTAAGAACTCTGACGTGTGACTCCAATGCCACCCAGGGAAGATCAGGGGATATGAGTTCCAAAACCAGCTGATAGTATCAACACCACCTCCCTGGCTGGACTACTTCACTAGTAAAGATGAATAGTATGACAGCCAAACCCTATGAGTGATTAGATCAATTAACTCTCCAGAGGCATTGATACCATCCATGAGTCATCATGAACCTTTAAAAAAACAAATGTAAGGGAGAAAGGCTCTTCCTTTCTGTCTACCCCCAGCCATCAGGTAAGCCGAGATGGGTGCTTTTAAGTACATCCAGGAGCTGTGGAGGAAGCAGTCCGATGTAATGCACGTCCTTCTTAGGGGTGTTGGGGGCAGTACCTCCAGATCTCTATGCTCTACAACCCACCACCACCACCACCACCAGGCACTCTTCCTAACCTGGCCCTATAAAGTGCACAGGTTGGGATACAAGGCCAAGCAGAGTTATGCCATATATCAGATTCATGTGCTCTATATGCTGGCCACAAATGCCCTGTTCCTAAGAGTGGTACCTAAGGCAAGACTGTTCATCAGTTGGTGTTAACTAAAGTTTGCCCCAAGCCTTCAGTCTGTTGTGGAGGAGTGAGCTGACCAACATTGTGGGACTCTGAAAGTCCTGAATTCTTACTGGGTTGCTGAGGATTCAATGTACAAACTTTTTGAGGTTATTCTCATTGATCCATTCCACAAGGCTATCAGGAAGAATTCTGACACCTATTGGATCACCAAACGGGTCCACAAGCACAGGGAGATGTGAGTGCTGACATCTGTAGGCCGCAAGAGTCCTGGCCTTAGAAAGGGCCACAAGTTCCACCACATTATTGGTGGTTCTTGCCATGCAGCTTGGAGAAGGCTCAATACTCCACAGCTCCACCGTTACCACTAATTTAAGTAATGTTTGTAAAATTCTTATCTAATAAACAATTTGGGACAGTAAACACACACACACACACACACACACACAAACTATAAACAGTGATTCCCATATCATTAGCTAAGATTAGACAATGATCTTCCTATTTGCTGTCAAATATCTACTAAGCATACCTAGAAGCAATACTAGACTCAGCGTTCTCAACCTGTGGGTCGTGAACAATGAAAATACATCCTGCATATCAGATATTTACATTACGATTCATAACAGTAGCAAAATTATAGTTATGAAGTAGCAACGAAAATAATTTTATGGTTAGGGGTCACCACAACATGAGGAACTGTATTAAAGGGTCGTGGCATTAGGAAGGTTGAGAACCACTGTAAGTGGAAAATCAAGCAGAGCAATGACAAAGTCCCATTATATTCCTTTTGAGAGTGAACAAGCCATTCCTTCAGATGGCAAGTGCCATTCATTCTTTTCATAAGTGTGAAATCTTGCCAACTTTTAAATACCAAGTTATTCATGTCTAGTCCACAACTACATCAAGAGCTGACATATCAATAAATGCTATGAAAACCTTCATATTCTTGGATGTTTTTTAAGAGATGAAACAGTGTAATAATATACACTGATAAAATGAGTTAATAAATACATGTTTTCTCATACAAGAAGTTAAGAAGAGAATAAACAAATTTTCATGAGACATGTAGCAAACCAGTTAGTTTGGAATTTGAAGATAAAGGATTCCCATTCTGCAAAAATCAGGTAGACTATACTTTGTATCATAATGAGGACACTGGCCTTGAAGAGATAGATTAAATAGTTTGCTAACATTGGGGGAGGAGGCTGACAAGTGGGATAGGATCTCAATCATTTGCCCCCCCAATTCACAGTGATTAATCAAATAAATTATAGCAAATAGACTAAATATGCCAGACAGGTAAAGTTCTGAACTCTTTAAAATCATTTTTGCAGAGAGAAATAAATACAAGATAAATAGCCCTTGAATTTTTCACTAGAAAAATGCATTACATTCTATAGAAACTCAGGTCCGACACTTTCCTAGTTATAATTGAACTGTGCAGGTATGCCTAATGCTTTTTACATTTGTTTAAACCTAAATTTAAACAAATTCAAACTTAAATTTCTCCTGAGGTCTGCTTAAGACAGTTATCTTTGCTAACTTTGTGAGGAAGTTATTTTTCCTTGTTTGTAATTCCTGGGACGAGGTATAGGGAGACTCTTCCAGCACATAATTAGAAAACATTAAGTACTCTCTGGGACTTTGTCACATACAGTTGTGTTCAAAATGTATTCCTAGTGTGTATGACATATGTATACATGTATAGCCAAGGGGTATATGTACATATTTTATAATTGTCAATTAAGTACATACCTAATAGCCCCGTGTCTACATCATAGCCAAGGGGTATATGTACATATTTTATAATTGTCAAGTGACAATTAAGTACATACCTAATAGCCCCGTGTCTACATCGTCTTCATTCTTCAAATTCTCAGCATGTAAGTCTGTAAATACAAAAATGGGCTTGGGTAAAAAAGATAATTTGAACAGTAGCTTAAAGTTTAAGCTGGGAAGACACTATGGAGTTGTGGAAAGTGCTGTAGTGTCAGAAGCAACTGGGTTCAAACTGACTCCACTTAGTAGCTATGTGACTTTCCACAGGCAGGTAAGAGGGCTTTGGGTCAACTGTCATATATGTAAAATGGGGATGTTTATCCCCTGGGGTGGTTGTGAAAGCATTTCATGTAATGCAAATGAATGAGGCACACTATGTTTTAAATTCAGTTCCTTTCTCCACTCTCCGAAATATGCCCAGCTCAGTCTTCTGCAATGGACTTCCAGGTTTTGTGACTTTATGATAAAAAGGCAATCTCTCAGAGCAAAAGGGAGATAAAAGTACCTACAAGATAAACCTCAGAACTGCACTGAAAAAGAAGGGGGTAAGGAGAGTGATAGAGTAGTGATATGGCACACATATATTTAACATTGACAGTTTACAAACAATTATCATTGTATGAATAGGTAAAAATTGTCAACTTGTTTCCTTTGAATTTTAAACATGGTAAGCTGCTAGATGCCACTTGCAGCCCAATAGCTTGGAAGTAATAAGGAAAAATAAAAACTGTAATTAAATGGATTTAATTCTATTTAGTGAACTAAAATTAATACTTGAGTGTGTTGGGTGTTTTTCATACATTAAAGGTAATGTTGCTTTAAATGATTTTTTCAGTAACGTTGCCAAAGTCACACAGGAGTGAAAACAGATTTAAACTCAGGTCTGAGTGTTTCCGCTGTAACCGCATAATACATCCGTATAGAGTTTGGAAAACTTTTCAGGGCACATCTCCTTCTATTCAAACCTGGCCAATATGTCAACGTCAGACGCAGGAAAGGAAAACTATTACCCAGAGAAAGTGGACTCGCTCCCGCAATAGAACTTGATCGCTACAAAAGCGAGAGGGGCCGATTATTTTACCAATAAAAGTAGAAATCTGGGCAGCGGGGTCGAAATCCCCGTCCTTCAGGAATTCTGTGCGTGTACAGAGGACTCGGTGGACAGCACATCTCTAATCACTTGTAAATTAGTCTTTGAACACGTGTAGCCTATGTTACTTACACTTTTCACCGTCTTTCAATGGTCGTTAAAAGTGTTCACTGACTCTAAGATATGAGTTAACTCGAGGTCCTTTTTTAAAATGGACTCGGGCCACCCACTTTCAAGAACAGTGCGGGAAAAGGGAGGAGGGCAAAGAAAGGCGCCGTCAACGGTTCTGGGCGAAGCTGGCCGCCAGCTTGCCGGCCTGGCCTTTCCCGGGGAGACGGGCGGCGAAGGCGAGAGCCGCGTTCAGGCTCAACTTCATTCTGGACACCTTTGTCAAGGCCCAACCTGCAGTACCTTTCACGATCAGGTAGGCGATGGCGAGAAGGCAAGCGAGGAGGACGGCAAACAGCAGCGCACAGAGAATCGAGAGGACCTGCACCGGCCACCGCCGCGCCCGGGCTGGGCCGCGCGCCTCCGCCGAGAAGAAGCCGTTGCGTTTGTCAGGCAGGACGGGAGAGCCGTCCTTCTCCGGCGGGAGCAGCGCGCCCTTTCTAGGCTCCGGCGACGCCCCCGCGGACAGTTCCGCCCGCAGGTCGCGGGCTACTTGGTCGTATCCCTCCTCGTCGTCGACTTCACCTTCACCCCAACTGTCCCCTTGAGTCAAGGCGGATAACCTCGGCCGAGCGAAAGGGACTGGGGTGCCGCGTCGGCGGCGCTGCAAAGAGGAGCGCTTCGCGCTCTCCACGAACGACATGGCGGGAAAGACACCGAG
>NW_005354385.1:6863777-6900279 GCF_000412655.1 Myotis brandtii | reverse complement strand
AAGCGTGCGAGGTGGGGCTGGGCAGGTGCCATGGGGCTCGAGGAGAGGTTGGACACCCCTGGGCCGAAGCACGACCCCCAGGCGGGAGGAGGGAAGGGAAGAACGGGACCGCGCAGAGAGGGGCGAGTCGAGGCCGAAGGGAGTAGTCGGGTCTCCCCTCCCTGCGGCGCTTTGTCCCGGCCAGAGACCTCCGCCTCTGCCGCGTCACCTCCAGGCAAGCGAAGGCACAGTCGGCCCCCAAGCTGCATCTTTCCGATGCCCGGTCCTAGCGCCCGCTCGTGCACCTCGATTAACATTCCCGAACCTGCCTGCTTTCTCCCTTCCTGCCCTCTACTCTCGCACCCTTCCCCGGCGTCCCTCACTAACGACAGCTCACCAGTCGGCGCTCTCGCCTCGCCTTAAGTTCCCATCCCTCTTTTCCTTTGGCATTGTTCCTCCCGCCCCTACCACAACTTCCCTCCACGCAGCTCGACACGCCTCCTCCACCCCCAACTCCTCGCCCAGGCGCGCGCTCTCCAGCTGGTGCGTACGGAGATCGAGCCCTCTCCTTAGCCCCCCTCCTTGGGCCTCCCCCCCCCCCCCCCCCCGCCTCGAGCACCGCGCGCGCGCGCGTCGGTCCCGGGCCACCGCTAACGCTAGAAGCCTCTTACCCCACCCCACCTACCCCACCCTACCCCTGGCGGCCTCAGGTTTGTGGGGCATACGTAAGTCGGGCGGGGGGGTGAAGGTGGCAGGTCCCCACTGCCCCACCCCCTACGGGGTGAGGCGGGCTAATCTCGGAGAGCTGGGACACAGTTGTCTGCCCTTCCCGGGGGGAAGTTGGTGGAGTTTTTCCGGCAGAGGACTCGGCGCAGAAACTTCCTCCGTCCCCTTATCCCCCCCTCCATGCAGGCGACGCCGAGTGAGCCTGAGGCAGGGGGCGAATCGCCGCAGAGCTGCGTGTCGGAAGCGCACTCTGATTGGACAGCGGGAAAGCCTGTCAGCCTACTGGCCCCGCTGATCCCGCCCCATAGTGCCGGGCAGCCTTTAACCTTTGGCCCCAGCGGGCGCCAGCCACTCAGATCGCTTCTTGTTGGCATATGCAGCGGCAGTGGCCGCCGGCGGAGCAGTAAGAGCCCGATGATGAGGCCGGGGACGGGAGCCGAGCGTGGAGGCCTCATGGTGAGTGAAATGGAGAGCCATCCTCCCGCGCAGGGTCCTGGGGACGGGGAGCGGAGATTGTCCGGCTCAAGCCTCTGCTCCAGCTCTTGGGTCTCTTCTGACGGCTTCCTGAGGAGACGGCCCTCGGTAAGGGATCGGAGCGGCACAATGAAAAACAGAGACAGGAAGCTTTCTCCAAAAGGAGGAGAGAGAACGGAGGAAGAGCTCGAGATGGGACGTGCCCCGAAGGAGAGAAATGGAGGGCGGGGATGCACAAAGGGAAAGATGCGGGACCCTGGAAGTTTCCAGCGGGCCCGGCGTAGACAGATGCGCGGCGGAGGTGCTGGGCCCCGAGCGCGGTGAGCGTCTCGGAGGGGCAGGCCCAAGGTAGGAGGGAGGGGAAGGCGGCCACGGGGTTCTCTAGGCTTTAAGAGTCCGCCAAGACGTGTTCCCGCGGGTGGGGGTGTCTGTAGGGTGCACAGCTGGGAGAATTTGCAGGCGATAATTAGCTGGTTTTAAGACTTGGAACCAATGGACACACAGGTAAAGGCGGTAGTTGTCTTACAAAAGCGCATTAAAATGGGTGAATTAGTTGTTGGCGTGTCGTGTGAATGACAGACCTCAGTTTTGGAATAAGAATTTTTTTTTTTTTTGGCAGAAGTACTTCTACCCGTCTAAAGATTATATTTGAGAGTAGTATGTGTATTTTTTTTAGGAGTGAGGTGTCCCTGGATACCCCTATTTGTGTTTTATAAGACCAGCCCTCATCTGAGTTAATTTGGTAATTTCAGCGTTTTAAAGCTTAAAAATCAGTTTAGAAATAAATTTAAGAATAAGTGGCTTTAAACAATAGCTGTCTGTCATATCTGTGTGATATAGGACAAAGTTGTTTTCATAACAATTTTTAAATGGCTTTTTTAGACTTCTGAACTTAGCAAGTCAATTAGCAAGTGATTAAATCAGCGTGCTTTAAAACTAAGATCTAACTGTCCAGCAATGATTATTTTTTTACCTATTGTTCTGGGATTTGGTTAGTTACAGCTCATTATAAGTATTGGTGACGTGCATTTTGTTTAAGATAACGTATAAACGAACCCTAATAATTAAATCACACTTTAGCCTAATGTTACATCACTGCACTTAACTGATTTGTTGAAATCAGATTTTTTGAAAAGTATTTATTGTTACTTGTTCGTTTTTAAATTGTCCTTATTTTTCAGATGGGGCATCCTGGCATTCATTATGCCTCAATGGGAATGCACCCTATGGGTCAGAGAGCGAATATGCCTCCTGTGCCACATGGAATGATGCCACAAATGATGCCCCCAATGGGAGGTCCACCAATGGGACAAGTAAGAATGTTTTTGTTTTATTTTGCTTTTATTTTTGCCTGTTGTATTATTGTGTCAAGATTTCAAAATCTGGGTCAAAACTTGTAGTTTTTTAAGGATTAGTTTATGTCGAAGTAATGTTTTCAAACAAGTGAAATGTTGAATCATGACGCTAACCATTTTGAATATATGAAGTCTTCTGTATAAAACAACTACTTTCACTGCAACAAAACTAAGAGGTTGTGTGGTTTTTTAAAATTAATTTAAAAGTAACACTGTAAATGTAGGCTTTTTAGTTTAATGACTTTTTCCTACAAGTATGTCAATTGAAGTTAATGCTCTAAGAATAAATATCTGATAAGTCAACATAATTTCTATCGGGGGACCATGTGAATGCATAGAATCTGAAAATTGCAATTGTTTAGGTCTTTGGCTGTTTAAATGAATTTTATTTCAGAAATAGCTTCCTCATTGTGTATGTGTGTGTGGGGGTGTGGAGGTGGGTATGTTCTACTCTAATTTGATTCTTAATAGGACAGTGCCAAATAGGTAGTTCATTTTCCACTTACACTATTGTGTTGTTGTTTTCTTTTAATGCTTATTGCTTCTGCACTCCTGCTTTGAGCTGTCCCTTCCATCTCCAGCATAAATTGAAAGCTGACATTTTGTGGGAGTGATTTGGATCAAAAGATTTTGATTTGGCTCAGTGAATTCAATAGAACTGAGTTCCTAGAGAAGCATTCAAGAAAAGTAACAGGTTTAGTTACTGTGAATAATTTTATGCCCGTTAGGTTCTAATATTTCTTAGTAAAGCTGCTCTTAAATAGATAATGAGCTTTAAAAAATATTTCAATGCTTTCATTTTTAAAATTAGTTTGGTGACTGGCTTCTTTCCATTTGAGTATCTCAATAAATCATCAAAACTTTAGGATAATGAAATATTTTGGAAAGCCAGTCAATTAGGTATGAACTTTCTGCTAATTAATAGTTTACTTTGATAAGCAGTTAAGCCTTGATGGTTTTAAGTTATTGGTGAAATTGTAGTGGAGAAGGAGCTTGCTCTGTGTCTCTCTACCTTAAGAGTAGAGGGGCTTAATGTCAGGTGCTTTTCTTTTTTTATGTGGAATATTGCCCTTAATTTTGTATAAAAATCTTTATTCAAAGGCACAAGGCCCAAAGATTCTGCCTGTAGGAGTTCTTTAAATAAAAGAATCATTTATTCTGTTACTCTAGAACAGGGGTGGGGAACCTTTTTCTGCCAAGGGCCATTTGGATATTTATAACATCATTTGCAGGCCATACAAAATTATCAACTTAAAAATTACCCTGCTATATTTGATCAAACATTTAATTAACTCACCTCTAATGCCTTGGCAGGGCCAGACCAAATGATTTCCAGGGCTTTATAATGCCTGAGGGCTGGATATTCCTCACCTCTGCTCTAGAATATCACAAGTTTTAAAACTCCCTAGGTGATGGAGAAACAACTTTGATTCCTCTTCTGTTTCTTTCCATCTCTAAGCAGCAAGGAGCTCTTCTTGTTTTCTTAGTAGAGCTGCTCTAACTAGATAATGAGCTTTAAAAAATATTTATTCTTTAAATGCTCTGGTTCTTATTTAAAATTAGTTTCTTTCCACAGAAAGATAAAATAAAACAATTTGCTACTGCCAGATGCTTCTCTCTTTTCTGGGGCCTTCTGTTTCCATTGGGCCAATCAAGGTAAGTTTTGCAAGGGATTGACCTGCTTACCCTTGCTGTAATGGTGCTATTGCACTACCAAAACTAAGATACCAGCTAGTCATTTCTAGTAAATTGCAGATTTTATTTTATTTTTTAAGTACTTTTGTGTATCTCATTGACATAAGCTGGTCACAATTTGCACTATGGCCCTTTCTCTTTAGTTACATTAGTGACCATTTTCCTAGTAAGGTTACTGGCTACTTGGTACACATCCATTCATGTACTCTGAAGTTCACCTTGTGGTTTTCTTCTACTTTTTTCCCCCAGACTAGTATACGCCATGTGACTTTAAGTGTACCTGACTATTTAAATGTTTAGAAGTCTGTCTCTCCCTGTGGCTACTGTTAAGATAATTAATGTCTTAGGATTCTAGCTCTGAGGGTCCCAAGAGAATCCCCATTGTTTTTCCTTAAAATAAGATTATTCCTCTTTTTTCCTCTTAATATCTAACTAACAAATATTGGGTTCAAGTCTTGGTAAAACTAATTCTTATTTTAGCTTTGATAATAGACTGGGAGGGCATGGGTAATTTCAATACTCAAGTAATCTGGAAATCTAACTTAAAGAGCTGTAAACTACCTTAAAAATAAAAATTGATAATTTTCTGCATCATTTCTTCTGTTGACCCACTCTCAGACGTATTAATGAGTAGTAAGTGGTCAGAAGATAATGAGAAGTAGGGTTGCTTGTAAGTTCACTGCAGTGACACAATGTTGGTAGTATCCTGCCCATCCAATTTTTAAAAAATGAATTCACAAATTCTTTAGACGTTGGTACTGACAGTTATGGAACCTTCATCTACATTGCCTAGTTCACATTAAGGTCTCATTCTGGGACCAGCTGAAGACTAAAATTGGTGGCAGTCTTCTAAATGATTATGGTCTGTGATATGTTATGGAACATAACATGAAATTTTAAACCTTATTTGTAAACTAATATACAGACTGGACAGAATAACAATCTATAGAAGCCAGAGTTCATAATTTTTCAAATGCAGCAAGTTAATTTAAATTAAAGTATTATGTTCATTTTATTTTATTTTTTATTCAAGAGATAATCCGGAATGCCCTTTTTAGAATTCAGCCTGAATCTTTTAGTAACAAATATTTGAATTATCAGTGGAGCTCAAAATTTCTTTAAAGTTTTTCTGTCCTGTAGGTTAAATTTGCCTCTTTTCTTACTGTACATTAATTTCATATGGGAAAGTTATGCTTCTATTTTCATAGAATTGTAGGATTTTACAGTTGGAAGGGACCTTATAAGTGTTATAAACTTTAAAATAGTATGTGAATTAAGTAATGGTTTCACTGGTTTTAAAAACCATATTAATAAAGTAATTTTTCTGCTGGATGGCAGTACTCAAATTTTCAGAAGACACTTGAATTAAGACATAATTATGTGTGAGGCCCTCTTCTTCCTCTGTATCTATAGTCGGTAATGTTTTGCCTTTAAAGTGTTTGTTATTTCTATACAAAGGACATGCAAGTTCTTCCATCTTTATCACAGATGATTCGCCTTCACTTAAGCCTAAGGAGGGAGTCCTAGCTGGCTTTGTTTCTTTTCTTTTTAATACTTAATTTTTGTGTTGTTTTTTTTTTTAATAAGAAGAGTAGAGTAAAAGATTTAAGGTCCCTTTCAGCTCTAACAGTCTGATTCAATTCAAATTACTTGATAAGAGTAGCTGATATGTAAGAGATTGTATGATAAGGAAATAAAATTATTTTAGTAATGCCTTAATTCTAATTATTTTGTACTTTTTTTTTGCTTTTGTTCAATAAACATAAATAAGTAATTACTTTTTACCGAGGAGTTTTATTTTCTTCTTTTATTGGGTTAAGGCAGGCTTTACAGATCTTATTGCTATTCTTGCTGTCATGTGAGCCCAAGTTGTTACAGTCCTGTCTTTGGTTGGATACTTTTAGTAACTTTTTAGCTGGTTTTCTTACTTCAAGCCTACCCCACAAAAAATTTTCTTAGATTTCAATGTTATCTTCTTGTCCAAGAACCCCCAATGCTTTTCTGTGCCTGTAGCATAATATCTAAATTTAACTTTCAAGGATAGTATAATTCAAAGTGCAATTCTGAGCAGCATGTCTTCACATTCCATAATCTGAACCTAGGCTGGTCTTTTCATGGTATCTTGAGTGTTGTATTAGTTCAGAGTGAGCTCATGCTGTCACCTTCTTGCCCTCCTGCCCCCAGCTCATTACCACCATGAACTTTACTTACCTAAGTTCTGCCCTTCAAGTCCTACCTTCTTCAGGAGGTCCTCAGCAATCTTTGTCCAGTGTACACCTCCCCTTCAAATTATTATAATATCCTATGTAATCAGCCTAAGAACTCTTACTGTTTCACTTATTTTGGCACTTCATTATTGACTTGTTTGGTTTTAAGGTTTATTTGCTTTGTCTTCCCAACAAGTAATAGATTGTAAGCTCTTAGAGGGCAGGGCCTATGTTTTGTACTTTTAAAGAATTCTATAGATGCTGAGCATAGTTGTTGGCACATTATGGGTGCTCAGTAAAATACTTGTTGAATGAATGAAACACAGATACTCTCCTGCAGTATAAGCCAGTCAGTAATGCTACATGTGACTGTTTTCAGTGGTTACCTATGTAACTTTACGTTGTTACGCTTACTCTTGTTTTTGGTGTCTGCCTTTTTACTGTTGCTTTTTTTATTTGACAAAAATGAAAGATAAATAAGGTGAAAATAATAAAAAATTTTCAGTGAGTAAAGTGAATACTCATCTCTACTTTTTTAAAATTACAGGCAAATCTTTGTTTTATCTATATGACTTCATTGATGATCATCTCTTTAAGAAGTTTTACCACAGATTTTTCCATACTCTAGGGGAAAATGATTGGGAATATAGGCCTTCCAGAGAAATTTAAAGTATTGGTATCTTAGATTTATATGACTGATTTGATAAATTGATTTGTTGCTATTGCTTTGGAATTACCCTTTTGGTTACTTACAGAATCCATGTCGTTACATTGAATATTAGCCACTGACAAACTTTTTTAGGTTATATGCTTATAATTCTTGAATCTAGGTAACTTTCTCTGTACAGTTACATTACCCAGGCAAGTACTTATAAAAAAAAATAGATTGCCTTGGACCTAATACGTTTGTATAACTTTTGGGCTGTGTATATAGTTAATTCTGATAGTTTGTTGTTGTTTTTTTAATGTATTTTATTTTATGTATTCGTTTTAATTGATTTCAGAGAGGAAGGGGGAGGGAGATAGAAACATCAGTGATGAGAGAGAATCATCTATCCACTGCCTCTTACATACCCTCTACTGCGGATGGAGCCCACAACCTAGGCATGTGCCCTGACGAATTGAACTACTGTAACCTCCTGGTTCATGGGTTGATGCTCAACCACTGAGTAATACCAGCTAGGTCAGCGGTTCT
This sequence comes from Myotis brandtii, assembly GCF_000412655.1. Lineage (NCBI taxonomy): Eukaryota > Metazoa > Chordata > Mammalia > Chiroptera > Vespertilionidae > Myotis > Myotis brandtii. The sequence continues at coordinate 6,892,648 of NW_005354385.1, read as the reverse complement.
CAACCTGTGGGTCGCGACCCCTTTGGTGGTCGAACGACCCTTTCACAGGGGTCGCCTAAGACCATCGGAAAACACATATATAATTGCATATTGTTTTTGTGATTAATCACTATGCTTTAATTATGTTGAATTTGTAACAATGAAATTGGGGTTCACCACAACATGAGAAACTGTATTAAAGGGTCGCGGCATTAGGAAGGTTGAGAACCACTGAGCTAGGTGATAGTTTTTACTAATAATGCTAGGAGATACATATGTTCTCATTATATTTAGATAACAGTTCATTTAAATATGAACTCATCTATTTAAAGACTTTAGCTTGAGTAGTGTTTCTAAGTATGGGGAGTATTTGAAGAGATCTAAGATCATGTATTATTAGAAGAATAAACTATACCTCTCCCCCTCTTTGAGTGTCATAAAACCCAGTATTTTCTAAAAATGCTGAAAAGTCTTGCAGAAGCCTTTTAAGACTGTTTTCACTTAGTATTTTGTAGTTTTATTTGACCATCTTCTCCTTCACTTCCCTGGTCTCTGTTACCCCTCTGTTATCTGTTTATTTTGCTTTCTCTAGCATGGAATTAGCATTTTTGTGAGAAATGCTGAAATAGGGCCACTTATTCATTTTGTCTACTCTTTATTAGAAAAAGGGAACATCAAAATAAATTAGTATTAGCACACACACATAAATGAAGCAGCTTATAGAGTGCAAAATAGGTATTCAGTAAGTAGTGAGATCAAAAAGAAAAGAGAACAAGTAAATGTCCGTAGGTTAACCTTTTTTTTTTTTAATTTGTTGGTTTTTAGTTGGGTTTCTTAGAAATCTTGATGACATGATTTCAGAGTCATCATGAAGTAATATATCAGTAAATAGTAAAGATTTGATATGTATGTATATCTCATAGCTGTGTACTGTGTTTTTGTGGGTTTTTTTTTGAGAAATAATAGGTCTAAGTTTTGAAGGTTTGTTAGTAGGAATGAGTAAATTTTTGTCTCAGAAGTTGTTTTTAGTCTTCCATTCTTACTTTTTTTTATACCTTCATATGTCTTTTAGTCGATAGATATTTAAGTGTGGTGCTAGTGTAAAGATGAATAATATAGATACTGTCCACGCAAGAAACTTAACAGGCATTATATTACTCAGATAGATACCTGCCTAAACTGTTTTCTCATCTAACTGGTCATTTGGCTGTCCCAATACTTCTACACATTTGGATATATAGTGTAGATCAGGGGTCCTCAAACTATGGCCTGCAGGCCACATGCGGCCCACCGAAAACATTTATCCGGCCCCCCAGGTGTTTTTGCCGCTGCTGCCTGTTGCTTAGCAGCCGACTCATCCCGGGCCCACAGTGCGCATTTGTGGAATGTGCTCCGCACTCTCCGACTCCCCTCCTTCTCTCTGTCTCTCAACTCCTCTCAGTCTCAGGTGTGATCGGACGAGTCATGAGCTTGCCTGTGCAGAGCCTGCTGCTGCTTGAGGACCGAGGTAAGAACAAGTTAGGATTTAGTTTTTTTTTGAAGTTAGGTCTATTTTTTTGAAGTTAGGAGAGCCTTTTTCCAGAATGAAACATCTGAAATCTCCAACCAGATCTAGACTAACTGATGCACACTTGCATCACTTGTTACGACTAGCAGTGACAAATATGGAACCGGACATTGACCATCTCATTAGCCAAAAGCAGGCCATAGTTCCCATTGAAATACTGGTAAGTTTGTTGATTTAACTTTACTTGTTCTTCATTTTAAATATTGTATTTGTTCCCATTTTGTTTTTTTACTTCAAAATAAGATATGTGCAGTGTGCATAGGAATTTGTTCATAGTTGTTTTTTTAAACTATAGTCCGGCCCTCCAACGGTCTGAGGGACAGTGAACTGGCCCCCTGTTTAAAAAGTTTGAGGACCCCTGGTGTAGATGAATCATTTTATATTTTTCTTTTTCTCTAGTCAAGTAATCACATGTTTACCTTACTTATTAAAAAACAAGTTAATTGTAGTTAGTGGTTACTAAAGATGTAGTGTTTTATGTGATGGGCTTGAAAATCTGCTTCTATTTCTTTCTTGGTGCACTGCACTCAAAGTGGAAATCTGAATCTTCTCTAAATCTGAGTGATGCTCTCTCTTTAAAGGATTAAACATATCAGCAAGTAAGGACTGTTTTGAGGGTTTTTTAAAAATAAAATCCTCAGTATAATACAAATATGATCTTACTCATTAGGTCTTGATGTTCTGTTTAGGGTAAGACTTTTCAAATTACTTTTTGATTAATGAATGGGCATTAAGTTTCTGTTTGAACAACTGGGCTTGGTATAATTTCTTTGTCCATGTGGTATCAAGAAAGTTGTTACTTCTCTGAAAAAAGATTTTTCAGTAATTTCAAGGTCATTATGTATTTATGATCATATATTTGTTCCGTATAATAGAAAATTAGCTTCTCTTTCCTTATTTTGGTAACCTCACTGGAGGATAGTCTTTCCATTGCTTTTTAGAGAAAATAGAAAGGAGGTAGGGAGGATGAAAAGAGAGAGAAACATTGATGTGAGAGAGATACGTTGATTGGTTGTTTCCCACATGTGCCCCAGGAGAATCCAACCTGCAACACAGGTACTTGCCCTTGACTGGGAATCGAACCCTCAACCCTCAGTGCCCAGGCTTACTCACTGTCCACTGGGCAATACTGGCCAGTGCAGCTATCTCTTTCCTTATGCAGAATTAAGGACTGGTCATAAGTTTATCTACTACAAGTGTTTGAGTTTCTCCTGTCTGTGTAACTGTCCTCTGCACCAGTAATCCATACATAAATGAGACATGCTCTTTGTCCTAAAGGTGCCCACAGTTGAGAAGAAATTGAAAATAAAGTTCCATGTGGACAAATATATAACGATTAACTAGATATACTGAGTCAAGTTTAAAGGACTTGGTGGAGAATATAGTAATAATAGTCTTGTGTCCCTCCATACTTGTGTCCTAGAAGGCCTATGTCTAAAAGAAGGCTTAGACAACATTTTAGAGTGTTTTAAAGTCTGATTCTATATGACTTAATTGAGACACTACAATTTGTGTGTGTATCTTCAGTATGTTTAGAGCTTTTAAAAAATAAAATGGTGCCATTCATTTTCATTTAGCTCTGGTTTTAAGTTTTTGTGTCACATATTCCTACCCAGTAGTTTTCTCTTTATATTTTCTTTCTTTTTTAAAAAAAATATTTCTTTATTGATTTTTTTCACAGAGAGGAAGGGAGAGGAATAGAGTTAGAAACATCCATGAGAGAGAAACATCGATGAGCTGCCTCCTGCACACCCCCTATAGGGCATTGAGCCGGCAACCAAGGTATATATATATATGCCCTTGACCGGAATTGAACCCAGGACCCTTCAGTCTGTGGGCCAATGCTCTATCCACTGAGCAAAACCAGTTAGGGCTCTTTATATTTTCTGTACCCTCATTGAACAAGTTAGTTTGAGGTTCAATAGAGAGAATGGGCTAAGTAGTACTGAATAATTAAAACTATTTACTTGCCCTGTGCCCTTTTTCACAATTTTTGTCTTTTTAAAAATATTTTTAATTGACTTTTAAAGTGAGGGGAAGGCGGGGTGGGAGAGAGAGAGTGAGAGAAAGAAAGACAGAGAGAGAAGCATGGACTTGTTTTTCCACTTATGTACGCAGTCATTGTTTGCTCCTTCTATGTGCCCTGATGTGGGATCGAACCCACAATCTTGGTGTATTGGGACAATGCTCTGTCAAACTGAACTTACCAGCCAGGGCTTTTTTTTTTTTTTTTTTTTTTTTTTTTTAAGGTTTCAGGGAATAGGATTTGTGGCACCTAATCTGTGTGAGAATTATCACCATGTTTGTAAACAACTTTCAGAGATTCATATACTCTATTAAATTTGATTCTCCTGACTCCGAAAAGTAGGTTGACTACTAGATGAATGTCCAATTTTTAGACGGTAATGGTAAGACTTAGAGAATTAAGTGAATTGTACAGTAACATTTCAGAGCCAGCTGTAAACTGATGTTAATACAAGATTGATTTATTATCTGTCATTACATGTGTTGATTTCTACTGAAGATGATGATTAACAATTTTTACTAGATGTCTTTAAAGAACCAAAGTGCCTATCAGACAGATAGGGAATTGATAAGAGGCAACACAAGGGATACTTTCATTCTGAGTTAAAACTATCATTTATTGAGCATTGTTCTAAGTGCCTTCTAAGTGTATCTTCCCATTTGATGCCCTACAACAGTACTATCATATGAGTAATTTTTTTCCGTGTTACAGGTGAGGATATTGAGACCCAGCTAGGTTAAGTAAGTTAGCCCAAGATTGCACAGTTGGTAAGTGGCCAAGCTGGTATAGGAATACTGACAGTCTGACTCCAGAGTGTAAGGACAAAATAGCTTACTAGGCTGCTTCCCTGTATAGCGGTGTGAGATTGTCATTAAGCTAACTAACCTCTTTGGAATTTGAAAGGAAAGAATATACAGTTGACCCTTGAGCAACGCAGATTTGAACTACACAAGTCCACTTAGATGGGGATTTTTTTCCAACAAATACTGTAAATGTGTTTTTCTTATGGTTTTTTAAAATAACATTTTCTCTAGCTTACTTTATTGTAAGAATACCATGTAAAATACATATAACATATAATATTTATTAGTAGACCATGTTGTTATTAAGGCTCTGATCAATAGTAGGTTATTAGTAGTTACTTTTGGGGGAAGGCACAAGTTATACTTGGATATTCAACTGCCCAGGAAATCGGCATTCCTAACCCACCTGTTCAAGGGTCAGCTGGACTTAGTCAATTCTAAACTCTCCATGTTAAAATCTAGCAAACTAAATTTTGAATATTGGCAACTGACTTATTAAATGGTAAAATTCTATTTCATGTGGTAATAGTTTGTGCAAATATTTTTTTGTCTTTTATTTATCATTGATTCTTATATCAGAAAACGACAAGTGTCTTAAATTTATATATAATTGTAGATGAAGGGAAAGGAAGTAAGGTTAAATGATTGTTTCAAAATGCAGCCACTTACTTTGGTTAAGGATGTGCTGCAGGCCCTACCCAGGTAGCTTAGTTGGTTAGAGTGTTATCTTGATATGCTAAGGTTTCGAGTTTGATCCCAGGTCAGGGCACACACAAGAATCAACCAATAAGTGCATAAGTAAACAGAACAACAAATCGATATCTTTCTTTCTCTTTCTCTCAAATCAATTTTAAAAAAAGAAAGATGCAGCTTGAAAAAGGGATATTCTTTAGGAGTATTTTTGTTTATTTCCAGTTGAATGATTATTTAATTAAATTACAAAATGTAGTTTTGCAGTTATTCAAAGATTATTTTTTTATTCATTCATACATTTGTTCATAAAGTGAGTTAGTGATATAGACGTAAGTTGTTTTTAAATAGTACACTTAAACACACAAAAACCAAGCAATCCAATTAAAAAATGGGCAAAAGACACTTTTCCAAAGAGGACATAGAGACATGAAAAGTCATTAATCATCAGAGAAATGCAAGTTAAAACCACGAGATACCATCTCAACTGTCAGAATGGCTATCATGAATAAATCAATAAACAGCAAGTGTTGGTGAGGATGTGGAGAAAAGGGAACCCTCATGCACTGCTGGCTGGAAAGTAGATTGGTGCAGCCACTATGGAAAGCAGTGTGGAGTTATCTCAAAAAATTAAAAATGTAATTGCATTGTGATCCAGCGATTTCTACTTGGAATTTATCTAAAAGATAAGTACCGTATGATTACATTCATATGTGGAATCTGATGAACAATATGAACTAACAAGCAAAGTAGAGACATTCTCATAGGGAACATGCTGACAGTTGTCAGGGGAGTCAGGATTGGAGGGCTGGCCGGGCAGTGGAGGGATTGAGCAAAAGAAACTTCACTGACAGCAGTGTGGTGATTGTGAAGGGAGGATGAGGGAGAGGATATGGAGGACGGTACAGGGGGGAATAAATGGTGATGGAAGGAGACTTGACTTAGAGTGGTGAACTTATAATACAGTGTACAGATGATGCGTTGTAGAATTGTGCACCTGAAACCTGTGTAATTTTTAATCAATGTCACCCCAGTATTTTCAGTAAAAAGGAAAAATATATATATAAATAGTACACTTAATAGCCTCTGTAGAGTGTACTAATATTGTGGAGTTTGAATTTGGCACATTTAAAGGGAACCAAGTAAAAAAGCAAAAATCAAACTTTTTAAATCAATTTGCAACTATAGAATGGTTTTTAAAAATCAAATTTGAGTTAATACATGTCTTTCACACTTCGGTTCTCTCTGATCCAATTCTTAATTATAGCACTTAATATATTTGCCTCAGTAGCTTAAATGGAAATTTGTGAAGTGCTACATGGTTGTGATTTTATAATGTGCTTCACACGAAGCTTACATGAACTACGACTTTGTAACTTGAATGATCTGGCTGATGGAATTTGTTGTAGTATTGTGGCAACTAGGTTAAGAATTTTTTCTTTAACTATTTTGAGCCAATATCCCATTTCATTGAAGTTACAGTGCCATCAATCATAAGACACTCCATTGTATTATGGTGCCCTAAGAGAGAGAATAAATAAGCCTAAAGTGAGAAGTCTAAAATATTCAACAAATAAAGCTGGGACACCAAAGAGCTATTCTCTTCATGTGAAACAAGAAAGAAACCTATCATCAAAAAGGGGACAGCAAAGTAGCTTAGCTGTCTCAAACTTAGGCAGAGGAAAGAAAATCACTTTTGGGGATTGGAACCACACTGATAATGAAGCCTAGATTTCCATTATCAGTGTGGTATTAAAACAAATAAAATAATTTAGAAAAAGATCAATAGTCTCAAATTTATGTTTCTGCCAAGTTATTGGCCCAAGTCAGCACAAATCCTCTGAAAGATTCAACTTCAGTTAGACATGCATGTCCATGTTACGTGTGTTGTAGAATTAATGAAAAACAAATAACATTTCCACAAAGTGGATTCTTCAGGCTTTGGGAATCAGGCTTGTCTGTGATACTCAAGCCTCTGGAAGAGCTGTTATTTTGTCAAACTCTTGTAATAGCTTTTCATAAGAAACATCGTATTTTGCATATTTATGTTTTTGTTCTTTGGCTTCATGTGAATAGCATCACGGTTTTGGTTTAAAATTATATTAATGATCTATTTAATTTTGGAATAGTTTATTTAAGAATCTTCCAAATGTCGGGCTGAACAAGCTTAACTAGTTGCTGCTCCTAAGAATTTACAGAGGTACTGAGTGAGAATTTATCTTTTTATGTGAAATTAAATCCCATTCTGTAACCAACATCATGAGTTCTAGTCTTAAAGGTAAATTTTTGGATGTTTTAAAATTGGAAGTTTGGGAAGAACAATTGAGAAAATTCTGTCACCTTTTTAAATTAGAGAGGAAGGGAGGGAGAGAGAGAGAGAGAGACATCTATTGGTTGCCTCTCCTAGACACCTTGACCTGGGATCCAACCCGAAACCTAGGTTTGTGCCCTGACCGAGGATTGAACCCATGCAACCCTTTGGTGTACAGGACGATGCTCCAACCAATTGAACTACCTTGCCAAGGGCAAACTGTTCTTTAATGATTCTCATATACTATCTGTTGTGTCATTGGCCATGTCTCTAAACTTTTGTGCTTTGTTTTTTAAATGGGATTTGATTACTTGTGTGTCAGAGTATTTCAGTTTGAAATTACATTCATTTGTGCTACCCTGTATGACAGCAACTTTGCAGAGTGCCCTCTCGCACTCTGGAACCCCTCAGGGGATGTTGGAGAGCCAGTTTTGGCCCGATCCCCACAGGCCAGGCCAAGGGACTCCACCTGCCGGAGGGACCCTATAGATGCCAGGGAAGGACCACGGGAGGTTGGCTCCAGGGTGTGTCAAATCGTTGCATGATAGAGATTTTATTTTTCTGTTAAGTTTCCAAACTTCAGTTCCTCAATTCAGCTTAGAATTCTAGTTACTGGTGTTTTACTAGTTTTTGATTTTATAAACAGACCATTTTAAACAGCAGGTTCACCATAATCAGTAACTTAGTACTTACAGAATTCAAACCTACTTTGCTATTAGCCTAATGAAAAATTAATGTGAGGGTGTGTCTGTAGGGGTTGGGGAGTAGAGGGAACAAGCCTAGTTCTCATTTGATCTCTTTTATTATTTCTCTTAATGTGCAAATTATTTTTGTTATTCTGTTAGTGTGGGTGCTGGAGGCTTGTTATTTCGATTTTCAAATTCTGCACCTTTTTTTAAAAGAATTATTTGAATGTTTATTTCAAGTTTTAGTCACATGTTTTCTGTTAAGTCCTTGTTCAGTGATGTTTAAACAGTTTATTTAATGTTTTGAGAAGCAAAAAACTTTCCCTTTAACCCATAAATACCATTCTACTTCATTTTAATTGTACTTTAGCCTGGTTTTGCTTGATGACTTGACTTTCACAAGTAATAAAATTCAGTGTGTGGGTGGTCTCGTCTATTTTTAGTAACTTTACATGTATATGTTCCTATTGACTAATATGTTCATTTCTTTTGGTTCTTATTTCTCAAATTGTTCATTTAATTTGAAATTTTTGAATAATTGGTTATTTATTTAAGTACCTATGATTGTATATAATTTTTATCACCTTCCATGTTTTCTTTAGATTTGTTCATAGTAAAATCAAAATTATAATGTGGAATTATACTAATATACATGAGCATAGGTCGGAATCCTTTGAAAATCTGTTACTCTTCATCATCTTTATTCATGCTTAGTAGGAAAGATTAACTTGTAAATTTGGATGGCAGTTATTGGTATACTAGATTAAGCTTCCAAACTAATATTTTTTTCTTCAGATATTTATGTATATACTTAATTTTTTTTTTTTTACCAGTGAGGTTATAAATGATTTGTATTCGAGAAGTTAGATTTTTATGTAATTTTAAAAACCACTGAATTTTAAACACCTTTGATCTAAAAGAACCAGATTGCTATAAAATTATTTAATTTAGATACTAAAATTCAAAGGTGAGAAATACCGGGGGGAAAAAAAGTTTTTGTCTTGCTCCAAAAAAGGGAAAATAGCATGAGTGTTGAGCTAAAATTGAAAGGAAATTAATATTCTTAAATTTAGATTACAAATAACATAATTGCCTAAACTTTTAAGTTTGTTAAAATAATTTTGACTATACATAGTAATTATCAAATAAGTATTAAAATAGATCATTGATGAAGTACTTCATTCATTCAACAAGTACTTACTAAGCATATTACCTATATAATATAGTGCTCACTGGATTTTAATCTTAAGTTGTACATAGATTCTTCAAGTCATATTAAGGGCTTTGGTCTTATGCAGTAACCCTTTTTTTTTTTTTTTTTACTTTTGTTCTAGATGCCTGGAATGATGTCTTCAGTAATGCCTGGAATGATGATGTCTCATATGTCTCAGGCTTCCATGCAGCCTGCCTTACCGGTAATCTTGTAAAAATAACTATTTCCTGTGATGTTTTGATTACTTTTATGCATTAAACTAGTGGCCCGGTGCACAAATTCCTGCACATTGAAAGGAAATTAATTAGAAGGTGGCCAGTGGGGCGGGGCGGGGCGGGACAAGGTGAGACGGGCTGGACACACCCTGGAGCCAACCTCCCGTGGTCCTTCCCTGGCATCTATAGGGTCCCTCCGGCAGGTGGAGTCCCTTGGCCTGGCCTGTGGGGATCGGGCCAAAACTGGCTCTCCAACATCCCCTGAGGGGTTCCAGAGTGCGAGAGGGCACTCTGCAAAGTTGCTGTCATACAGGGTATGGAGCACAAATGCAAGTGTGCAGTAAACCAGATTCGGTGCTGACAGTGCCCCAACAACAACATAACCCACAGCTGAAGGTAGAAATGCGCGGCTCTGCAAGGAATTGGACTCCCTCCTCTCTGGTTTCAGGGGCGTCACCCAAGAACTGCCGCTACCAAGTCATTGCAGCTCAGCAGCTCCTGCATTGACCATATGCCCCCTGGTGGTCAGTGTGCATCATAGCAACTGGTCAGACACTTAGCATTTTAAACTTTTATATGTATAGATAATATACATGTATTTGATAGGCAATTGTTAGCTTTTTAAGTGCCTCTGGAGTACTGTAATGTAACATTGGAATTATAGTGGAGTTTTATTTTTAGCTTCCTGAATAAGCAGTTCCATTTTTCCCTTTATATTATAGTATATGAATATTTTTATTTATTAAATTGATTGTACACATTAGATAAGACTGGAATACTAAAAAGCAAATTTGTCAACTAGAAATATTTTATTGGTCTGCTAGCATTATAATATATTAAAGAGTAGACGTGCTTTACTGAGTACCAATTGAAATAATGTGATTTAATACTAGATTCTAGATTTAGAAATCAGAAGATTACATTTGAAATCCATTACTTTTTGAGACTTCAGCTGTGGCACATTACTTATCAAAACTATGAACACTGGGTAGTATAGCAATATATAAATCATTATGATATTCAAATTTGTATAACTTCTTTATTACGTGATAGCCTAGTGGTTGTAATGAACAGATGTGGCATACTCCATTGGAGTGCTAAGTTTGTAGTATCTTATACAAAACCCCTAGGACCAGATATATTTCACATTTTTTTTAATATTATAGAGTAATAAGTTATATATACTATATATTATGTTAAAAATTCCTATGGGGTCTTGGGCAGTGCCCTATAATTTCTAGCACAGTATTTCCATAGGGAAACATGGATATTTCCTCTGACGTGGGGCAAATAAAGACTAAATAGTTCATTTCATTCAGGTCAGGTTTTGCTAGTTTAATGAGTTTTGATGTCAAACATGAATTGGTTTTCAGAGCTTTTTGGATTTCAGAATTGTGACTGAAGAGTTGTTGATCTGTATATAATTGATGGTCATATAAATGTAACACTTAGATTAAAGTACAGGTTCCTGATGTTTTTTATAATTTATATCAAGTTCAGGGAACTGAGACCACTAAAATTAACAAAAAATCTTTGAGTCAGTGGCTTGAGAATTATACATAGAGGGAACTGATTGTTCTTTATGAGTGACTTATGTAAAATACAGTTTAAACAAGGTGAATATTATTAATTTTCTTTTTCTTCTTACAGCCAGGAGTAAATAATATGGATATGACAGCAGGTATGCATACCATTTATGGTGGTGTATGTTACACTTCCTTTGAATAGTAGCTACCATATTATAATGAGGAATGAAAGCAATATCTCCTGTGATTTATAATCAGCTCCTGATTTTTGTCTTTTTCTTTTTTTAAGGCAGTGGGAAATAGGAATAACATTCATAATTGAATCCATAAGAAACTATAATTTTAGATCAAGAGTACTGGGACCAAATTTGGTCTATGGATATACTTTGGCCTACACAGTGTTTTTAAATTCTGTAATTAGTTGCTAATATTTAAAGTCTGTTGACTTTACATAAAGTTTGAATTTATCTTTTTGCCCAAAGATTTTTATTTCTCTGAAAAAATTGGATGATCTGAATATTTATTGTTTACAGTGGTCTCAGAGTATCGAATGAACAACTCTGGTGAGCTCATAATTGTATCAGCAAACATTGTAGAATGGGTAGCACTTCATGTGGAACATGCATTCTTATTGGTCTCTGGAATACTTAGTTATTTTTTTTGTTACCTTGCTTGGTCCTTGTAGTCACTGCAATTTGTAAGTCCTATGATAATATTTTTCTTCAGCCAGTTACCAATAAGTGTTTGTTTTGACTAGTGTGGTTATAATATGTAATAGCAACTCTTCATTTATCCATGAGTAAATGATGTTCCACATAAATTAGTATTTCACATGCTAAACTTTGTCCCGTGATTATGCCTAAACTTTTGTTTTAAACATGGTTCACAACATACTTAAATGCACAGTGTGCTTTCCTACAGGTTTATAGGGGACATAATTGATGTTTTTAAGATGTTGCACAAATATCATGATTTAAGCTGAAACGATGTTCTGAAATAACTCATGTAATATTTTAATGTATATAGATATCTGGAGCTAATTACTATTACCCTAAATAATCCTGGAAAATTACTTAACATTTATTTTTAATTACTTTTTAATACCTTGGCTCTACCATTGATGTCATAGTGACCTCTTTTAATTGTTCTCAGTGGACCCTAGATAGTTGAACTTGCTAGAAATCTAAAGCATAGGATTAGAGAGGTATTTTTCAAGTACTTTAGTAGTATAGCAGAGAAAGAGAACACCTAATAATAGCAAGAACAAGAGAAACAAAAGGTATATGTATGAATACTTCTCAAACCAGCTTTGAGTTTGCAGATTGAAAGTTCAATGTGCCACTTGATTCTGAAAATCGTTGCACTATAGATGTTTATTTCCTGGAAATAGCAAGTACATAATCATAGGTTATATGGGACAGTATTAGGATATTTAGTGTGATGGAATGACTTGGCAGAAATAATATTAAGTATTTTTCAACTGTTAAGGATAGCATGATTTATTACATTATAAATATTCTTTTTTCTTTTTAGGTACATCAGGCACAGTAAGTACCTCTGGAAGATATTTATTTCATTATAATTTAGCCTGTTATATTCTTATTTCTGTATTAAATATTTACTAACTTTTTCCATGCAAAATGTTGAAAAATGGTTTGTGAATGATTTATTTTGAAAACTGATTTTGATGGGACCTAATGGGAATCCAATGTATATCAAGGATTTGATTCTGCCCATCACAATTAGAAGGAAAATGAAATTTGTAGGTGCATAATTAGCCTGGTAAACTTTTAGTTAAGCATTACATTAGAGATTACTCTTATGTACAAATATATAATTGTTTTTTACTACAAAACTAATGTAGTTTATAATACTTTTTTGTTGCCCTAGCTAGTTTGGCTCAGTGGATAGAGCGTCAGCCTGCAGACCGAAGGGTCCTGGGTTTGATTCCAGTCAAGGGCACATGCCCAGGTTGTGGGCTTGATCCACGGTGTGGGGCGTGCAGGAGGCATCTGATCAATGATTCTCTCTCATCATTGATGTTTCTATGTCACCCTCTCCCTTTCTCTTTGAAATAAAAAAATAATTATAATAATACTTTTTTCTTGTACCTTCCTTAACAGTGTCAGAAAGATAGAATATTCATAATTGCTTGACTTTCTTTAGGAAATGAATAATTATATTGCTGTGCCACAGTTTTTTTTCTCAACACTTGCTTTCAAGATAGTATCTTTTAGTTCTTTTTGCTAATGCTTCTGTGTAGGTATACTGTTTAACAATTTTGTGGTGTGCTTGGAAAATACTGTAAGCCTGAGACCACCTAAAAATGTCTTTTTATACCTATTTTTAATAGTACCATTCTTTAGCCTCTGACTTTTTTTGCTTGTGTTCTTAAACATCAATGAAAAAAAAATTATATGTATAATTTCATTTATTCAAAACTACATTCCTGGAAGTAGCTGTTATCCCCAGATTTAGGAAATGTAAAAGCTATGAATTGATTGCATATATGTCAATATTTTAAATTAGGGAGAAACACTTTTAATTGTGAACTATATATAAATCTTTTAAATTTGTATCTTTTGCTTTAAAAGTTGAATGGTTATAACATACCTGTTTGGTATTTTTTCATTGTAAGTGCCTTTTTAATTAATTAATTAATTTATTTATTTATTTAGGAACATACCAAGATTTTATTGTCATATAATAAAACAAAATATGAAGCTTAGTACTGGATCACTTGACCCTTCATCTTATCTCCTCCCAGTTCAAAATGCTTGCATGTCTTAATAGCCAGCATTCTCTTAGATCTGCAGTTAGTCTCAACGCATTCAAGCCTCAGCACAATCTTCTTTATAGTTTTAGCCTTTTTTCAGAAAATTGGCTTAGTCTGTCCACCATTGCCACTCTGCTTCCTGTCATAATGTCGCCGCTTTCCTTGTGCATACAGAGAATCCTTGCCCTTGTACTATGTTACTTTGTGGGGTTGATGCTTGCCACACTTCTTATAGAAAGTTCGGTGGGTTTTAGGAACGTTCACCATGTTTGCAAGAGCTCTATCAGCAGAGAAAAGCTCTGTTTTTATTTTTGGCTAATGATAGTAATTAATTTCAATTTTAGGAGGAGTGACATTTCATATTTTTCTATTAAACTTTTCCAAAAATATTACGTATTTATTTGAAAGCTTACTTTTATTTTCTTTTTAGATTCAGGTACACAAATATGAGTTACTTGTATGCTTCAGATTATGGTCATTCCCTTTAAGTTCTTCATCTTTTTTTATTTTAATTAACATATTAGTGTTAGGTATACAACAAATGATTCAGTACTTGTATACATTGTGAAATGATCAAAATAAGTTACGTATTTAACATTCTTCACCATACAAATTATAAAAATTTTTCTTGTGATGAGTACTGTTACGATTTACTCTTAACAATTTTTAGATATGAAATACAGTATTATTAACTACTAGGGTCCCAGTGCACTAATTTGTGCACCTTGAAAGGAACTGTGGGCCGCAAGGCTGCGGTGGGCACGGGCAGGTTTTAGCCCATCCTCTGTACCCCAGCACAGCTCCTCCTGCCGCAGACCCCGGTCCCACTGTCGTCGCTCTCATGTGCTGATGGTGCTGGCCCCACTCGCACCCGCTGATGGCCTCAATTGCCCCTCAGGTACGATCAAGGCCAGCAGCTGCTGCTTGAACCCACTGATGACGCCAAGAGATCGGGACTGGCGCTGGGCGCCAGCAGCGGGTGCGAGTGGCGGCTCCAGCGCTAGCTGTGAGTGCGATCAGGGTTGTCGCTGGTAGTGGGTGCCAGAGGCGGCTGCTGGCCCCAATCGCCCCTCAGGAGCAGGGGGAGGTGGAGGAGCCCTGAGGGGCGATCGGGGCCAGCAGCTGCCACTCACATCCACTGATGGTGTTGAGCAATCACGGCTGGTGCTGGGCGCCAGCAACAGGTGCGAGCGCCAGGCCGGGCGGGACTGCAGCGTGCGTGAGCAAAGAATTTTTAGTAACCACCAGAGGCTCGCCCCGATGACAGCAGCCAGTGCCCCACTTTGGTCTGGCGCCCCCGCTCACCTGCTCCACCATATTCTGTGTGTGCTCCCTTGTGGTCAGTGCATGCCATAGCAACTGGTTGTTCGGTTGTTCCGTTCCAGTCTATTTGCATATTAGCCTTTTATATATATAGAAGGTATTGATTATGCAGTACATTACAGTCCCATGACATTTATTTTATAGCTGAAAGTTTGTATCTTTTGACTCTACCCATTTCACCCATCTCCCTCCACTCCCCTCTGGCAACCAGCACCAATCTGTTCTCTGTATCTATAAGCTTGGGTTTTTTGTTTGTTTGTTTTAGATTTTACATATAAGTGAGATTATAGGGTAGTTGTCTTTCTTTGTCTGATTATTTCACTTAGCATAATACCCTCAAGGTCTATCCCTGTTGTCCCAAATGGCAAGGTTTCATTCTCTTGGTTGACTGAATAGTATTCCATTGTATGTATGTATGTATGTATGTGTGTGTAAGAATATGTACGTACATACACACATACATACATACATACAATGGAATACTATTCAGTCAACCAAGAGAATATCTTTATCCATTCATCCACCATATCTTTATCCATTCATCCACTGATGGACACTTAACATTATTTCCGTATTTTAGCTATCTATAATAATAAAAGCGTAATATGCTCATTCACCTTCTGGGTGAAGCCGGGGCTGCAAGGGAAGCCCTGGTCCCGGGTGCCAGAGGAAAGCCGGTGCCAGCAGCTGGGGGAAGGAAGGCTACTCTTGCATGAATTTCGTGCATCAGGCCTCTAGTTGTAAATAATTCTGCAGTGAACATGGGGGTACATATATCTTTTCAAGTTAGTGTTTTTGTTTTCTTAAGTTGAATACCCAGAAGTGGAATTGCTGGTTAAAATGGTAGTTCTATTTTTAATATTTGGAGGAACCTTCATATTGTTTTCCATAATGGCTATACGAATTTATTTTCCTATTAGTAATGCACAAGAGTTTTCTTTTCTCCACATGCTCTTTACCACTTTTATTGTCTTCTTGGTGATAATTCTAACAGATGTTAGGTGATATCTTGTAGTTTTGATTTGTACTTCCCTGATAATTAGTGGCATTGAGCATCTTTTCATGTGCCTGTTGGTCATCTGTATTTCTTCTTTGGAAAAGTGTATTCAGTTTCTTTGCCTGTTTCTAAATTGGATTGTTTGGGGATTTTTGCTGGTGAACTGTATGAATTCTTTATATATTTGTGATATTCACTCCTTATCAGATATACTAGAGGCCCAGTTAACGAAATTCGTGCACTCAGGGCAGGGCGGGGGGTCCCTCAACCCAGTCTGCGCCCTCTTGAAGTCCGGGAGACCTCTGGGGATGTCCGACTGCTGGCTTAGGCCTGCTCCCGCTAAGCCAGCAGTCGGACATCCTTAGCTGTGCTCGCCAGCCATGAACCTGGCTTCTGGTGCACTGACCACCAGGGGGCAGCTCCTGCATTGCACGTTTTCCCCCTGGTGGTCAGTGCGTGTCATAGTGACCGTTTGGTCAATTTGCATATTAGTCTTTTATTACATAGGATGACTTGCAAATATTTCTTTCCATTTAGTAGGTTGCCTTTTCATCTGTTGATGGCTTCATTTGCTGTACACAAGTTTTTTAGTTTGCTGTAGTCCCACTTATTTATTTTTGCTTTCTTTGCCTTTGTTTTTGGATTCAGATAAGAAAATGATTGTCAATACCACTGTCAAGGAACTTACCGCCGATATTTTCTAGGAGCCTTTATAGTTTCTGATCTTAATTCAAATCTTTTAATTCATTTTTAGTTAAATTTTGTGTGTGGTAGAAGATAGTAGTCTAGTTTCATTATTTTGAATTTGGCTGTTAAGTTTTCTCAACATCACTTATTGAAGATGCTGTCATTTCCTTATGTATATTCTTGGCTCTTTTGTTATAATTAAATGACCATAGGTGCATGAATTTATTTCTGGGCTTTAGCTTCTGTTTCATTGACCTATGTGTCTGTTTTTATGTCAATATCAAACTGTTTTGATTACTGTACTTTGTAAGAGAGTTTGAAATCCAGGAGCGTGATGCCTCCAGCTTTGTTCTTCCTCAAGATGATTTTGACTATTGGGGGTATTTTCTGGTTTCATAGAAATTTTAGGATTGTTCTATTTCCTGTGAAAAATGCAATTTGAACTTTGCTGGGGGTTACATTGAATCTGTGGATTGCTTTGTGTAGATGGATATTTTTATAATACATTAATTCTTCCAGTCCATTCTGTGACTGGTTTTCAGATGACTTAACAAATCTCATTAGGAAGGGGCATTCATTTTGTTAGCAAACAGCCCAAATTTTATCAAGTCCTTTCTAGTCTAATGGCTACCTATAATTCTTTCATTCTAATTCTCAAAAGTTATAGGAAAAATCATCTATCCTTGTAAAAATCACATTATTTTGTGTTCTCCATTCTCACTTTTTAAAAATGTATTTATTTTTTAATGATTTTAGAGAGGAAGGGGAGGGAGGGAGAGAGAGACAGAAACATCAATGATGAGAATCATTGATTGGCTGCCTCCTGCATGCCCCTTACTGGGGATCGAACCCACAACCCAGGCATGTGCCCTGACCAGGAATTGAACTGTGACCACCTAGTTCATAGGTCCACGCTCAACCACTGAGCAACACTGGCTGGGCTCTCCATTCTCACTTTTTACAAATGATCCTTACATTATCTAGTTTTCTACTAGCATATTTATTTTTTCCATTTAATATTAATGAAGTTGGGATGCACTCTATAATTCACGTCTTATGATTTCTGTTCTCCAGGTAGTAGTCATGGCTAGTTGTACATGATTGGACAGCAAACAAGCCAACATCAGAAGAATTAATGTCAGTGTAGTTTAGAAGAAAATCCTAGAAATAATTGCACAGCACTCTTTTATCAGCTAGAAATGAAATGATTATGGTGAGAGAGTAGCAAAACCAACACTTGAATTTAGCTACATTCCCAAAGCAGAAATCAAAAGTAGGTCTTCTATCCTACATAATAAAAGCCTAATATGCAAATTGACTGAACGGCAGAACGATGGGTGGAACAACTGGTCGTTATGATGCGCACTGACCACCAGGGGGCAGACGCTTAATGCAGGAGCTGCCCCTAGCCTGCAGGCCCCAGGCCAGCCAAGGCAGGTGAAGTGGGTGCAAGCGGGCCCTCCAATCGCCCCACAGGTCGGCCCTGATTGCCGGCCAGACCTAGAGACCCTACCCATGAACAAATTTTGTGCACCGGGCCCCTGGTTATTCAATAAAGTTGATAAGGAAGCAGGAAAGGTAGATTAGCTTTACATAAAAATGCAAGGAAATTAAGTCAGTACCAGTGGTTTTTGGTTGTTTTATTTTTTTGAGAAATGCTGCATTATGTGTATCCTTAATGCCAGATGATATTGTGTGTGTGAAATATAATGGATATCAGCAATTCTGATACAAAAAAATGGTTTCACGGTGAAGTTTAAGGAATAGCTTAATTGTTTTATTTGCCTGTTTTCCTTTTTATTTATTCACAAAAGTGATATGTTGTAAAGCCAATGTCTAAGTAAAAATAAATTCTTTCAATAAGATTTAACATAAAAGCTGAGTGGTACAAAGTATGTGACAGTTTGACGATCTTACTTTTCCTTTCTTAGAGGTATATACTGTAATGTTTTGTCTTAGATTGGAAGAAATGTAGAAAGATGATCTCTATAACCCTCTTTCAAGCATATTTTAGTTTGTTACCATCTGAACAGTCTGCCAGAACTGGACTTAGTACCTTTGATCTCATCCAGTAATTCATTCACTCGTGATTCCTTGTAAAACTATTTTTAAGCCACATTATTAAAGTATGATTGACATATGAAAAGCTGTACATATTTAATGTGTACAACTGGGTTGTTTTGGGAAATATACCTATGTAACTATCACCACCATCAAATACCACCTCTCAAAGTTTCCTCCCTTCCCCTTTATTATCATTTTGTATGTGCAGGTATTCATGCATGTATATATAGTACCCTTGTAAAACTCTTAACAAACCTTTATTTGAGGTATGTCTATTGATACCTCAGATTTTACTAGGAACTTTAGTAGGTTCTTAGTAGTTTTGTTTTTGGACCCCAAGAGTGGATTTATATTCTATATCCGAGCAGTTTCACATGAAGCTTGATCTCACCTATCTTGTGTTGAGGCATTTGGATTCAAATTTTATACCTGTTAAATTTCACCTTGTTGATTGTTAAGTTCTTATTGTCATCCAAAAGTCATGCTTTCTAATTTTGACAGCTGCATCTTTATAGCATATCAGTGTAGGTTCTGTAAAACTTTGTCCAACTTGATGTAAATATTCTTTGGATTCGGGTTGTTGAGTTCATGATCAGTTCACCTACATACTACATTAGCATGAACTCATCCATAAGGCATTGATTTGTGTTGCTGAAAGATTATCTTATTTAAGTTACAAAATTACCGTTCTTATGAGAATACTCATAGCCTTACAATTCTGAGACAGTGTAGAATGAAAAGATCCTAAAACCTGAATTGATTTCATGCTGCTTTTGAAGTACTTTTAAAATCTGATTTTCAGTTATCTTCTTATTTGCATCACTGAATTATTCTATGTGCCTTAAACTGTCAAAAGTGTGCCCATTTAATACTTTGAATTTTGTCATATATTGCTTTGAAACCAATAATACTGATGTTCACTGTCAGTGACATTGTTAAATAATTTAAATGTTGTAATTTTTTTTTCTTTAGAAGTCAATGTGGACTGAACATAAATCACCTGATGGAAGGACTTACTACTACAATACTGAAACAAAACAGTCTACTTGGGAGAAACCAGATGATCTTAAAACACCTGCTGAGGTAAAAATTTGAAGGCTGGAAATCAGGGATTATTAAGTACGTTTGGGTTTTTGTTTTTTAGGATTTCGTGGGTATTTGACTATCCAAATAGTACTTATACCTCAGAAAGGCATTCAGAGGATAAAAGGGTTAATAAACACCTATCAGCAAGAAGACAAAATGCATTCTCTTCTTTGAACAGACCCATTTTATTTACTTACTTTGTCCCTGCTCAGGAACTCTTGTTAGGTGACATCAATTTAAGAAAGGTAATTTAAAGAATAAATTGGAAGGAAAAAAGACAATCCGACTGCCCTTTATTTTTTAAATTAACATTTCGAATTGTTTTCCTCTATAGTAAACTTGGATGATTTCATGTGTCTTCTACTGAGTTTTTAAAATTTTCAAATGGGGCTGAGTTTATAGAGATGAAATTAAATTGCAAATACTTCTCTTAGAGTGGGAAATTGTCTCGTTGGAAAATGCCCCCCCTGAAGTATGTATTTTTCATTTTATGTTGCAAGTTTACCACTCAGAATATACAGACAAGGAAGTAAGATGGAAGGAATAAATTGAGTAAGAAGTATTGTATGTGGAAAACTCCGAAGTCCTAAGTAAAAGAGATTTGGCATTTCAGGCTATACTTAATGTTTTTCCTGGTTGGCACCTTTACCTTCCCCTCCTGCCCTGTGCTCCACCCCCTTCCCCTTAATCCTGCCAGACCTGAGGCCCTGAACCTAACTGTCCCCTATACCTGGGCTCCTGAGTATTAAAGAGAAAAAACCAACATGATATAGAAAAATGTTAGTTACATGCAGACAAGTGGTTAGAATAAGATGGAACTTGGAGACATTGTAGAAAATAGGTTTACCTTTCATCTACCTTTCATCTAGCACCAATATTCCACCTTTGTATGGAAATTACCGAAAAATCGGTACAGCGGTCTGGTAGGGTTAAGGAATTTGAGGAGATAAAAGTCACCACACTAGCCACCACACTAATTTGTACCACAGTGCTTGTCAGGGGAGGTTGATAGATATTATAATTTTTTATTTGTCCTAATGCTGACATAGTCAGTGTTATTTATCAATTATATATTTGCCAAGGCACTCTATCTGAATTTGAGTTTTCAATAGCATTCTCATACCACACTAACTGGTTTATATATTACATTTTAAGTATATCATACTTATATATTGTTTCCTTTTAATTCACATAGATTTGTAATAAATTGTTTATTATGAAGCTGAAATCTAAGCATTACTAAATAAAATTTTGCTTGTTCCCAAATTTTGTTTTTTCTACTGTATTAGTTTTGAGAAGTCTGAAATGTGGTTGGTAATTTTTACCTTTGATTGGGTATAAATGAAGAAGAGGGAAAAAGTTAAAAAACAAACAAGCAATAAAATGGCAATAAATATATATCTATCAACAATTGAATATCAAAATAAACAAGAAATTGAATGAACCAAATAAACTGGTGAATAAAGTAGAATCAGAGGCATGGAAAAATGGAACAGACTGATGAATCTCAGAGGGTAGGGGGTTGGGAGGGTGGGAAGAAATTAACCAAAGATCTTACCTTTGGACACAGGGTAGTGAAGGCCTGGGGCAGGGTGGAAACCCAGTGGAGGGGGGCAAAAGTAAAGACTTAAGGAATAAAAAAAGCACATAGGGTTTGAAATTCAGGTAGATTTGGTTTTGAATCTTGCCTCTGCTCCTTAATAGATATATTACCATAGATAAGTATTTCTCTAAGTAAATGTGGAATCCTATATAATAAAAGGCTAATATGCAAATTGTCCCCTTGAACTGGAGTTCCACCTGGAGTTTGACCAGGGGGTGGGGCTGGCCGGACCCCACCCAAGCACGAATTCATGCACCGGGCCTCTATTATGTTATAGTATTATTGTAATGATTAAATAATATATTCCGATCTTAACATTACTCTAAGTATCTCGTAATTGGTAGCTTATATAGCATTACTTCAAAGCTTTCAAATTGTATGGCTTGATAATATCTAATGAAAACAGTGAGTGATGAGTGATACTAAAAACATTACTATTAACTGATGGTTTACTTCCCTCTAGCAACTTTTATCTAAATGCCCCTGGAAGGAGTACAAGTCTGACTCTGGGAAGCCATACTATTATAATTCTCAAACAAAAGAATCCCGTTGGGCCAAACCCAAAGAACTTGAGGATCTTGAAGGTAAAACAGAAAAAAGTAATTCATAATGTTAATTTATATATATATATGTGTGTGTGTGTGTGTCATTCACACTGAAACAATCCTTTATAAATAGGATTGTTCAAACAAAGGCTTTTTTTAAAAAAATTAAATGATTAGAATATTTTAAATGGTATAACAGTTTTATGGGCTCTTATTTTCTTGTTGCTCTAGATCTCAGTTCTATAGATTTTAAATAGATTTTTATTTGATTTGATTCCACTGAAACTAGGATACCAGAATACCATTGTTGCTGGAAGTCTTATTACAAAATCAAACCTGCATGGTGAGCTGCTTTGATAATTCATTTTCTGTCATTATTTAACATTTTTATACTATGTCACTAATATTCACTAACCATGATTGGATAAATCTGCAGTGAGAAATATCTAATTCAAAGAATTTCTTTCACTTAAGGGTTATATTATAAATGAGCTTGTAGCTTTTGAATTTGCACTTTGGTGTTTTTTAAGTTATATGCCATTGGAAAATAGAGCAAGGACAGTTATGTACAATATTTCTAAATACAGCTCTGGGTGGTGTATACATGGAATATAGGTGTTAACCATTTAGCAGATAGCAGAGAACCTTGAATCCTTATCAGTTTAAAATTTGTTAATATATTGTTGTGAAAGTACATATTTAATGCAGATTTTATATAATCACAACATTGCAAAATAGACCTTATGCTTGTTTTGGGAGAATTAAGGTAAGCAAAGTATTATGCCTCACTTACAAAGGGAGGACTTTTTGGTGTTTTTTTTAACATTCTCAATTGTTCAGAATACTGCTTAAAATCTAAAAATACTACCTAATATAAAACCCAGGACTTAAAATAGCAGATTATGAATAAGAATGGAGAATTTAATTCTTTCACTTTTACGTAAGATAGAATCTGGTGTCAAACTATAGTAGGTTAAAAGTAAAAGAATGTAGAATGGGACTAACAAAGTAGTCTGCAATGTGAAATGACATCTGACATGAAAAAGATAAGGATGATTTCTTAAAGGCACTGTGGTCTGAAGTCTATTTACTACCTTTGCTCTGTGTCACTTCATTAGCTTAGATAGAGTATCATTTGTATATGAAAAATATTATAATTTATGTTAGTAACAGTAACCCCTTTAGTATATTTTGTCAGCCATCCTAGACAGATTTTCAGAAATGATACAGTTTTTAAAATACCGGGTGTCCTAAAAAAATCCATACCCTCTTTAACACTTGATTCTATTATATTTTGAAAATGAAATGTATTTTAGTAAACACTACCTTTATAATTATTCAAAGTATGTATACATTTTCTTGGGACACCCTCTATTTTCATAGTTAGGTTTTTGTTATTTACATAGAGCACCTCATTCCCTAATGATGCTAAGATATTTTTGTTACCACTACAAAAAAATGTTACCTTAACCAGAATAAAAGCTGGAGCATTGAGTTACTAATCTTTACAGCTCAATTTAAATTTCTGTACTACCATTGGCTAATAATACTGTAGGTAGGCTCGAAGTTTATTGACGTTAGAAATATGAAGCTCATTTCTGATATAACCCTACTACATATAGTTGGTGTGCATAATTATCTACCTGTCAGTGCTAGTATATATGTGCTGGAATTTCATAACATGATTTGATCATGTTTTGAATTTGATATCTTTAAGAAATAACAAATAGTTTTACCCCTGGGGAAAGTACTGTTTTATTTCAGGGAGTTTTTTCAGTAGCTAGCAATCTTTGGGAAAGCAGCAGTGTGGGGAAAAGCTTTCTTAAAAACTGCTCTTTAAGTTTGTCTTTATTCTTTAATTGTTGCCCTGGGACTTTGGAGCAAGCACTTGCTCAGTAAAAGTGGTGATTTTATATATGTACATATATAATAAGTTAAATCTTACTGTATGAAACTTTATCTCCTTTAAAGTTTTTTTTCAGTAATTGTATTTAAAAACTAGTATGTAACTTTTCTTTTTTCTCTTTAATAGCAATGATCAAAGCTGAAGAAAGCAGGTAAGCAAATTTTATATATCAGTACGTATTTAGAAATGTGATATCTCCTATAATTTTGTTTTAACAGTATAAATAATATTAACATGTTAAGACTTAATGGTTTGGTGTCTTTGGAGAATTTGAGGGTTGGAGAGGGGTATTTACTCAAAGTACACTAGTGATGCTTTACTAGACAGTGATTGTTTGAATTTAGACTACATCATTTATCATTAAGATTGTGTTATAGAAAACTCCAAAATTTTGTTTATGTTAATTTGGGAATGGATGAAGTATTATATAGATATAGATATCTTCCTTTATTCAGGTTTTTCTTTTAATGAGTAACATCTAAAGAGTGTATGGAAATTTATGATATAGATAAAATTTTATGGCATGATACAATCTGATAGGGCATTTTGTAAATGAAAACAATTATTAGGCTTTTGGAAATGCAGAGTTGCCTGAGTGCCTATCATACATTTTCGTGAATGTTTGCTGAATTAAATCAAAGTAATCCAGTTTCATTCTGTGGTTTTAATTATTTTAAATGGCTTAACAGTTTGGCAGCACTGCCTTTTTTCCCTTTTAAGAGTTTCTCTTATTCATTTGATTGTATGATAATTAAACACTAGCTTTATTTGGCTTTGTGATTATTAGTATTGAAATAACCAGTTTTCTCTTTTTTTAAATATATAGTAAGCAAGAAGAATGCACCACAGCATCAACAGCCCCAGTTCCTACAACAGAAATTCCTTCCACAATGAGCACCATGGCTGCTGCAGAAGCGGCAGCTGCTGTTGTTGCAGCTGCCGCAGCTGCTGCAGCAGCTGCCGCTGCAGCCAACACCAGTGCCTCCACCTCTGCTAATACTGTCGGTGGAACTGTTCCTGTTGTACCTGAGCCTGAAGTTACTTCAATTGTTGCTACTGTTGTAGATAATGAAAACACAGTAACCATTTCAACTGAAGAACAAGCACAACTTACTACTACCCCTGCTGTTCAGGATCAAAATGTTGACAGTAATGCTGGAGAAGAAACATCTAAGGAAACTGTAGCTGAGTAAGTTTAGTACCTTGTCCTCTGCAAATCAGTACCAGACAAATTGCCAGTTTAGTCATTGGCCATTAAGTGTTAATTTTGGGGGAATCAAAGTATAAGCCTTTAGATAGTAGATCACTTTTGGGGCTGAATTTTCTTGGGCCATGCTCATGCTTTCAAACTCTTGTAAAACTAATCCACAGAATTTTAAGAAGCAGAACTTCTTAGTATGAGAAACATATTTAAAAGTGTGCCCAGAACTTTAGTAGTCAAGATCTATTGTGGTGCAGTATTTTAAAACAATCAGTGCAAAAGTCCATGATTAATAAAATAGGAAAATTTTAAGTAAAGATCAGTATTGCTGATTTTCTTTTGCCTCAATCTCAAATATGGTTTAGCATGGCATTGCAGGGAAGTTTGCTATAGTTTGATATTGAACAAACAAAAATCAAGTAGGCAAAAAATAAAGATAACACTCAAGTAGGCAAAAAAAGGTAACATAAGCAAGATGTAAGGAAACTATTAGTGAGATTAAATTAGTATAACTTAATGCAGCAAAAGTTTGCAAGTATTTGCATACCCTATGATTAGTAATATTTCATATAACGATGCTTTATACAGTTATAAAAAGGAACCTTGTGCTGTGCTTTTTTACTTTAATGATATCTACATAAAAAAAAAGTTAACCATGGTGTCAAGTTTGAAACATGATCACCCATGTTAATATTTAAGCATATTGCTTTCATTTCCCTACCCATTTTTGTAAAGGTTTTGTTTTTCTTAGGTACATATCTCAAAGTGAAAATAGCTTTATAACTTTTCTGATACTTAGAAGTTTTAAAAGAATATATGGTATGTTTGAAGGCATAAAATTATTTTTGTATTTTATTTATATCATCCTGCCCTTATTCTCTGCATTTAAAATGTGTACATGTATATGAGACACCTCCACAGCATGTTGAATGATGGAATATTATTTTATTAACATATACATAAGTTTTAATTGTTCTTCTCATAAACATTTAAGCTTGGAATAACGTTCTTTCACATATCATTTTGTACTTACTGTATTTTTTCCACAATAATTTGTTTTTCATAATGCTAACAATTATTTCCTGTTTTTTTTCTTTGAAATATTTAGAATGTGAATATATTTGTATTTTTTTGTTAGTATGTACTCCATTATCTTTCCCTAAGCATTCTACTTGAAGCTTTTTTTCCTAAATTATCTTTTTTTATATAAAAAGAAATGTTTGCATTTTATAACCTTTCATTTCATAAAGACACCCCCCCCTCTCCCAAGGGGGAAAAAAAACTGTCTAAGAGTAAATACTTTGGGTTTTGTAGTTCTAAAGTCTGTCACAGTGACTCACTTCTGCTATGGTAGCACACAATCAGCCATAAACAATATGTAAACTCATGAGCATGATTGTATTCTAGTAAAGCTATATTTACAGAAACAGGCAGCAGGCTGGATTTGGCCCAAGGATTTGCCAACCCCGATTTAGATTGATCTCCTTCTTTTATATGTTGTCATGCTTGCTCAAATTCTTACTTGTTATAGCACTCAAATGAAGGCATTGAATAAGATTTGTAAGTCATTTAGAAGTTGTTAAGTAGTGGAACCAGTATTTTAGTGTAGTTAAATTTTTATTTTGGCCTTTTTGCAGAGTCTTAATAACTGAGTGTTTTACACAAACTTTTATATTACCTTTATTTCTTTATGTTTAGGTAAGTATGTGGGTTTCATATTGGAGACATTATTCAAAAATTGTCAAATTTTAGCTCAACATTAAAGAGCTAAATTTTTCTAAATGAAGCAAAATGTTTATTTAAGTTATAAATAACATGTTTAAATTTCTCTCTAGTTTTACTCCCAAGAAAGAAGAGGACGAAAGCCAACCAGCAAAAAAAACATATACTTGGAATACAAAGGAGGAGGCAAAGCAAGCATTTAAAGAGTTATTGAAAGAAAAGGTATATGCATTATAGATTTTTATATGACATAATAATTGTCTAATAAATGAAGCTACTCTTCATTGTAATCCATACTATGATACCTTTATTGAAAATGAACTAAATTTGTCCCTTTTTTTGAAGAACATTTTTTGCGAATTTGACTTTAACCAAAATAAAAGCCCACAAAAACTATTGTGTGCAAAGGTACACCAGTACCTTTCACCTCAATATTTTTTGTAAGGTTTTTTATTCATAAAACATGTTATCTTTCAATCAGTAGTTTTAAGAGAAAGTATTCATGCTCTGTTTAAGTTTCAGTTTAAGTTTTCTTTTTAGTGTATAGGTATATCATTACCCAGATTTGCCTTGCTTCAGTAAGAAATTTTTTTAGACCTTTTAAAAAAAAAAACTGCAAAGGAAGTGCTTGCTGTTTGCAGTGAGTATTATACTTTGTTCTCTGTTGTATAATTTTACTATATTTGTGTGAAATTCTAATTTTTTATCAAATGGTTTTCAGCGGGTACCATCTAATGCTTCATGGGAGCAAGCTATGAAAATGATTATTAATGATCCACGATACAGGTAATACTTTGATGATTTTTTTTTTAATTTACTTTGTACTTGGAGCATAGCAAGCCTAGAAAATTCAAAATTGTGTAAAGCAATGTAACTTTCCACTTCCATCATCTTCTGTTATTTTGGATGTTTAATATCTTACTGAAATGTTCTTAATTTGTGAATTAAATCAATTATATTGTCTTTGAAAGCACTAACATTTGATCATTCTGTCTTCATTTTACTCTGTAACATTTTTCTATTAGTGCTTTAGCAAAGTTGAGTGAAAAAAAGCAGGCCTTTAATGCCTATAAAGTTCAGACAGAGAAAGAAGAAAAAGAAGAAGCAAGATCGAAATACAAAGAGGCTAAGGAATCCTTTCAGCGTTTTCTTGAAAATCACGAGAAAATGACCTCCACAACCAGATACAAGTAAGAGTTTTTAGTGATGCATAGTATGTATTTACTGCACTGTTTGTGTCTGACTTTTTGCCAAGTGCATTAACTATTCTAAAGTAGATGCTCATTAAATAAAATGAGATGATTTGTAAGCATGGCGGTTTTTGCTTATGACTTTTTTATTAGGTACATACCAAATCAGTAGTTAAATGTAGAATTTAACTTAGAGACTCATTGAGTTATTGATTAGGGAACTAAAACAAAAAGGAGAGAAAGACGTGATTTAATATTCAAAGATTGACTCCTACTTAATGTAAGAATTGAAATTTTTGGTATTTGTGGAAGGAAACAGGCTATTTTCATTAAGTATTGCATTTATATAGCATTCTTGATTTTAGAGTGCTTTATTTTTTTAAAACTAGGTAATTCAATACTAACATGTAGTAAGCTATTAAGTTTATTTTCCCTATGTGCTTCCTTATTTTTCTGTCTTTTAGAAGAGTCTTAGTGAAAGACTCTTTATTTCTTTAATTAGTACTATTTTATGGGTTAGCTAAATTCCTGACAAATTTTTTTTTTAATTAAATCTTTATTGTTCAGATTATTACATTGGTTCCTCTTTTTTCCCACCATAACTCCCCTCCACCCAGTTCCCACCCCACCCTCTGCCCTCACTCCCCACCCACTGTCCTCATCCATAGGTGCACGATTATTGTCCAATCTCTTCCCGCACCCCCCACACTCCTTTCCCCCCCAAGAATAGTCAGTCCATTCCCTTTCCATGTCCC